>NC_041397.2:160998689-161298689 GCF_900747795.2 Erpetoichthys calabaricus | reverse complement strand
AAAGCTTAAGGATACTTGCAACCCATTTTTCACTATTGCCGACTGATAAAACATGGTAGATGATCCTTAATGTTATAAGCTGCCTTATTATTGGAATTGTTAGGTCCAACGATTGCTCGACTTGGTTGCATAGTAGCAAGGAATATGAGGCCATTTCACAGGATCAGGTGAACCTTATTTTAGTAAATGTTATCCTGGAATATGAACAGAAAATGAAAGAACAATGTTCCCTTACACATTTCAGTATTTCAGGATTAGTCACACACACATTATAATGACTTGAAATGCATTCCATGGCCTGGGTGCTTTTCTTTAAAAACAAAAAAATAAATAAATGCTGTGAGCAGAGATGAGCTGGAAAGGGGGCATCATTAGTTGAGCACATTTTGTGTTTATTTTAGTGTAAATCAGTTTTTATTAGGTAGTACAATATTGAAGCTAATTAAAGTGTTTAAACAAATTGTAATCCCTTTTCCAATATTTTTTAACAAACTATTTTAATTAGTTTTTGAAGTTTTTTCCACCAAAGAAGTTGATTGCTTAACATTAGAATTACCAGAGCTTACAAAAAAACTTGTAATTCCGGCCCACCTTAAATCTCTTCGCACCCCTCCATCAGTGTTTTTTGCCTTGTAAATGTCTCGATCAACACAAGCAGCAAGCAGCTTGCTATACCATCCCGCCCACTATTTGGAGTGCATGCATTTCATGTACGTTCTGTGTCTACAACAATCAATGTAAACACATCGTTAAAGCAGAAAACGTTTTTCATGTTTTAGTAATACTGGGGGGCTCTGCCCACTGCTTGCTTTGCTCGCCCACCCCCGGGTTTGGTTAACCGGATATACAATTTAAAGAGATTATTTTAATGGGAATTGGTTACATATGCTTTCGATTCTATGTTGCATCGCTTATCCCTGATCATAAATATACACTTGACCGAATTGTGGTTTCTTCGAAATGAAACTTGTCGTAGCTTTAATTGTTGCGGACCACAGGTACTCATAGTGTATGGTCAGTTATGTAAGAATTTCCATTTGTTTCTTCTATTGCGATCTTTATTATCTTTTTTTTGATACTTTCCAATTTTCCTACTTTTACATTCTTTAAGTTGCTCTGCATGTGTACTGCGGCAATTTTTTTTTTTTTTTTTTTTTTTTTGAGCCTTTCGAATTCCCCTACTTTCATAATCTCTAACCTGTTCTGCATGTGTATTGTGCCAACATTTTTGAACGTCTTTATGAAGTCCTTTTATTTCTGTCCCTGATTGGACCTACAAGGTTTTCAATTCCACTTCGTCCGGGCTGATTATTACTTTCCTTATTTGCTGAATTTGCACATAGATTATTATTGATCTTTTGTGCATTCTTTTTTGCCTTTTCTCTCTAACGCTTTTGTGTCTCTTTTCGATGGGGTGCTTTTTCTTCTTCGCTTAGTCGATGACGTGCCATCTAGAACGTATTACATTTTTAAGAGCTGGGAGCACGTGAAGTGTGTCTGCCAAAAGCATTCCAATAACTGAGAGGTTAGATGTCCGTGATCTTGTTTTAAATTGTTTGTAAGTAGGGAATGATGTGCAAAAGTCACCGTCTCACAGGTCTTGCTTCCAAAGGTTGTAAAGTCTAGTCTCGCGGGACGTCAAAGTGTCTTTCCAAGAAGATCAGGTATTGACCCAAGATTTTTTTATTATAATAGAGAGAAATGACAAAATGTAGACATGAAGCATATAATGTGTGAAGCCTGAAGTCCAAATATCAAATAAACACTTTCACAAAAGGTACGAGCATAATACAACAGCTTCTATGGTGCATCGGTAAGAACTAGTGACTTGTAATCAAGAGGCCCCGGGTTCGATACTGGCTGCCGTGCAAATGTACCATTTTGAGTAGTGAGCTGCTCTTATTGTTAATATTATACAATAAAAACATACATTTGATTTGTGTCTGTAACAGCAGATGTAAATTTATAGTAATTATAGTTAGGATTTTTTTTTTTCAATTTTATTCTCTCATTCACGATAACTATACAACCCCCCCAACCACCACCACAGATCTGACGCTGTTAGTTTTTATTGAAACTGGGAATAACTATAGATGTGAGTGTTGTTTTAACAAAATGGAACTGGAAATTCTCTGATGTGGAGAGATAAAAGCTGGCCCACAAATGCTGGCGAATCTGCATTCTTGGTATCTCATTGTCACTTTTTTTTTTTTTTTTTTTTTTAATTTATTCAGTTTTATTGAGTATTCCTGCTCACGCTGAATTAGTGTGCACCTTATGGTCCATGATGTTAAAGCCGCACTGACAAAAAAACAGAGACATAGGTATATATGATGATTGAAATTACTCATTTTATGACCTGTATAGTACATTTCGGAAAACATTGTGGCACTGATGCAACATTATTCATATTCATTCGCATGCCTTCTTGCTGTTGTAATCAGTAACCGCGTGAGTGTGAGCAGGAACACTTAATAATACTGAATTAAAAAAAGTGACAATGAGATACCAAGAAGGCAGATTCACCAGCATTTGTGGGTTAGCTTTTATCCCACCACATCAGAGAATTTCTAGTTCCATTGTCTCAAAACAAAACTCGCATCTACAGTTATTCCCAGTTTCAAATATAAAAATAACAGCGTCAGATCTGTGGTGGTGGTTTGGGGATGGGTGGTGGTTGTATCGTTATTGTGACTGAGAGAATAAAAGTGAAAGGAAACGCTAACTTTACAAGTACTATAAATTTTCACCAGCTGTTACAGACGCAAATCAAATGTATGTTTTTATTGTTTAATGTTAGCAATAAGAGCAGCTCACTATTCAAAATGGTACATTTGCGCGGCAGCCAGTATCAAACCCGGAGCCTCTTGATTACAAGTCACTAGTTGTTGCTGATGCACCACAGAAGCTGTCGTATTATGCTTGTACCTTTTGTGAAGTGTTTATTTGATATTTGGACTTCCGGCTTCACACATTATATGCTTCATGTGTACATTTTGTCATTTATTACTAAAACATGAAAAATGTTTCTGCTTTAATGATGTGTTTACATAGATCGTTGTAGACGCGGAACACACATTAAATGCAAGTGTTCCAAATAACAATTTATTATTTCCCCTCTAAAACTCCAAGGCTTGAGCTGGGAGAACTTCTTGCCCTTTCTGCAGCAATGGGGGGATGGTATAGCAGGCCGCTTGTGTTGACCGAGACATGTACAAGACAAACGATGCTGAATGAGAGTTGTGAAGGGATTAAAGGTGGGCCAGAATTACAAGTTTTTTCGTAGGCTCTGGTAATTCTAGTGTTAATTGTTCATTGTGTTATGCTTGCATTATTCATATATTACAGTTACCGGGGGGGGTCATCCAGTTTAAATGGGATAACCTATACTAAAATCAACCTTTTTTGATTTTATTTTCAGGTTGAATACCTTGTACAGCAGAACGTCATCCCACCTTTCTGCAACCTACTGGCTGTCAGAGATTCACAAGTAGTTCAAGTAGTACTGGATGGGCTGAAGAACATTTTAATAATGGCTGGTGATGAAGCTAGTACGATAGCTGAGATAATAGAGGAATGTGGAGGTAGGGTGGAATTTCACACTCATTGAAACTTATGGTTAAATTTTTTCAATGCTTTTGCTTTGTATGACAGTAGGGTGTATTGTTTCCATTAAATTTGCTAATTAGAGATTCTTTGGATTCAGTTATGAATTTCATATGTGTCAACATTAACCTAAAGTTTTGATCATTTTTATAAAGTACATTTAAATTGAAACAATTTTTTTTTTTTTTTTTTTTAAAAGGAAGTTTCCAATACTGTTACTGTAATTTATTTATTAAATGCTGTTTTCAGGAAACTGCTATGCCAAACATCTAAAGGTGTTCAGTATTGAAATATTGTATATACTGGTAATACTTGGAATTATTTCTTGAAAGAGAGCACCGATGAGGTACACAGTACCTGTAGAAACAGACAAGAGGATAAGTAAAATAGCTAGAGATGGATATTTAGTAATCAAATTTCTTAGGAAGCAATAAGTAGTGTTAAAACAAATAGAAATGACAGAACAGTTCTTGGCAGTCAGGAAAGTTAGCATTATTAACAAGGAAACCGTATAAGGGCTCATCAGTATGAAGGAATAAAAACGGTATAAGCAGAGAGCTTCAAAATAAAAGTAATAAGTGAGGCATAAAGTTTGGAAAGAAAATAGGGAAAAGTAAAGTTTAATAATATCAAAGAAAGATACAAATCGGGTGTTCTTGCTACAGAGTATTACAGCAGCTTATGGGGCCAGAAGGTGTTAAATAACTAGTAATTCTTTAATTTATTATCCATTTTAATTACGTTAAATCATTTAAATTTAATTAAAAGGGTTGGGTAATCAAAAACAAAATTTAAAAATGATGCCAGTTCAATGCAGGTCCTGATAAATGTTGGACATTTTGGAGGATGGCATGGAGGAGTCCGTCCTTCTTGCAGGCTTCATCTTCAGGAGATGCCAGCTGATCCATCATCACAAGCTCGGGTCACTGAACTGGAGGAGTTGACTGGCCAGTGCTGTAGTAGAAAATTGGCAGACCTGTCCTTTTGGAGAGATAGTGTGCACACCTAAGTGGCAAGGAAGGAGACTCCAGACCAATCAGAGATCGGTTGGTCACAGTTGCAAGGCAAAAGATGCACACTGTTTGGAATTCCCAGAATTGATGGTGTCTCTGAAGACTCTAATGTGGTAGGCAGGCATGGGGAGTTCCAATGAGCCACCTCAAAATAGGTCCCCAGAAAGAGTTGTGTTAGTGATGGTGGGGGATTGAAGCATAGGTGTGTTGCCATCTGGGTGAAAAGGTAGGAGACCTTCCTGGGAGGGAGAATAGACTCTTGGCCTGCACGTCATTAACTTTCATGTGTGTGTAAAGGCAGGTGTCTCAATACTTTTGGCAATATAGTGTAGTTGTCTCAAACTCCTGCTTATGCTATGTTTTGGCCAGATAAGACTGGGTTGATTAGGAAGCTTTATATGTGGCTCAAATCTTAGTTTAGAATAGAATAGTATAGGTTTGTGGGACATTGGGTTTCTTTTTGGTACAAATTGGACCTGTTTCTGCTGCAGTGCATTACGTTTGAATCTAGGGGGTATAAATGTGTTGAGGAGTTATATGAGTAGGTTAGTCCCAGAGTGTTTGAACTAGAGAATAAAGGGAGCAGGGAATTTAGGACAGGTCAGATTTAGAACTGTACATGAGTGCATAAACAATGGTGTAAAAACAAATATGCATAATGTAAATTTTAAGAGAAGTTGGCTGGAAGTTTTAATTGAACATTTTAGTGCAAAAGTAAAAAAAGTAACATATTAAAAATACTTCTAGAATTAAGCAAAGCTATTAAAGATTAACAAGGGATTTGGACTTTATGTAGATGAGCATAATTTTGATATTGAATGGACACCTAGCTAAATAACAAAGATGGGGATGAGTATAATGTACTATTTGAAGGCGAAGTTTACATACACTTAGGGTGAATTCTTTAAAACTCACTTTATAACTCCTGCATTGTTTTTGTGGTAACAAACTAAATTTAGCATATAGTTTAAGACATCTATTTCGTTCACTGCAAATATGTTTTTCCATCAATGTTCACAGATAGATTATGTCACTTTTTATAGACCATATCACAATCCAGTGGGTCACAACTTTACATACACTTTAATTTTTGGTAGCATTGTGTTTTAATTTGAGCTAAATGTTTTGAATAGCCTTCCACAACTTTCTTAAAATAAGTTGCTGGAATTTTGGCCCATTTCTCTGGACAGAAATGATGTTAAGTGGGACAGATTTGTAGGCCTTCTTGCTCGCACATGCTCTTTTCCGTTCTGCCTGCAAATTTTCAATCAAGTTGAGGTCCGGGCTTTGTGATGGCCATTCCAGTACATTGACCTTGCTTAAACCATTTTGACACAACTATGGAGGTATGCATGGGGTCATTGTCCATTTAGAAGACCCATTTACAATTGAGCTTCAGCTTCCTTACTGAAGTCTTGAGATGTTTCTGCAGTATATCAACAGAATTTTTCTTCCTCATGATGCTATCTATTTTGTGAAGTACACCAGTCCCTCCTGTAGCAAAGCAACCTGACAACATGATGCTCCAACCCCCATGCTTGACTGTTGTGATGGTGTTCTTTGACTTACAAGCCTCACTCTTTTGCCTCCAAACATAACCATGGTCATTATGGCCAAACAGTCCAATCTTGGGTTCATCAAACCAGAGGATATTTCTACATGTCTACATGTGTCATTGCAAACTGCAGTCTGACTTTTTATGGTGGCTTTAGAGCAGTGGCCTCTTCCTTTGCATAGCAGCCTTTCAAGTTATGTCAATATAGGACTCTCTCTACTGTGGATATGGATACTTGTCAGCCTGTTTCCTCCAGTATCTTCTCAAGGTCCTTTTGCTGTTTATTCTGGGATTGATTTGTATTATTCGTGCCAAAGTACATTATTCTCTAGGAGACAGAATGCATCACCTTCCTGAACGTTATGATGGCTATGTGGTGTTTGTACAGGTGAACGTGAAATTTTCAGCCATTTGGAAATTGTTCCCAAAGATGAATTAGATTTTTTTTTCTTCTGAGGTCTTGGGCAATTTCTTTTGATTTTTCTTGAAGCTGTTCTCCTTTTCAACTTCTGATGTTTGGCACAATGTTTGAATAATGCGACTTACGTTGTTTATCCTGAGTCCGGGCAGAAGTGATCAGGTGAAAAAACGCCATGGCTAGTCTGTAATCATATATTTTGTCACACTTATTTTATTTTGTTATAATTTAGGCATGTTATCCTCCTGTTTGCTCTGTTACTCCATCATTTTGTCTGAGGGCACAGGAATAAAAAACTTAAAAGTATGAATTTTGAGACAGTTTTTTAAGGTCTTCAAAATAAAAAGTATGAAAGGAAAAATTCTGTCACATTGGACTCTACCAGAACAAAACCAAGTCAACTAAATTAAACAGTTTTTTGTGTGTGTGTGTGAAATCATATTTTTATAACAGTAATAAACACTGAAATAACAATCTTATCTAAAGGAACATGGTTCAGAATCTTTATTTAAAAAAAGAAAAGAATTTTCAGAGGTGAGGGAGAAAAGTATCAGGTAACACATTTATATTTTTTTCTAAAGGAATGTTTCTTCAGTTGAACGGTACATCTGAATCATGTAGCATATAGTGTTAGTGTTATAGTATGCTCTGCTCCCCATGAAATGAATATAAACTACTTAAATGAAACTTTACTAAAATCCAGCTACTAAAGAATTCTACTACTTAATATGATGAGAAGAGAATGAAAACTGGTTTTGTGCAGATGTGCCTGGAATGAATAAGTTGCATCGTTCGGGTCAGATTTAAAGCCAAAACTGAAACTCAATCCCCTCTCCCACTGTGCTGTGCCATCTTAAATGTGTTGACTAGCAAATCCAAGCTTGTAGTTACCGTAGCATATTATAGGTTTTCATTTTTGTCTAATAAAATTAATAAACTCACAAGCTTGTAAGGAAGTTGCCAATTACATTTGAATATCTGAATAGTCAAAAACTGGTCAATCAAATCGTGCGTAATATATATGCTGCCTATATATACAGCGGGGGAAGTAAATATTTGATCCAATGCTGAATTTGTATGTTTGCTCACTTACAAAGAAATGAACAGTCTCTAATTTTTATGGTAGTTTCATGTACACACTGTTTCACCGTGGAAATCATGATCCTTGACCTCAGCAAAGGGTCAAGACAGAGTGAGGAGGCAATGGTCTGAAGGTACAAGATACAGTATATCTGGTTCAGGGACCCATTTTCCTTTGATTTTTACGAGCCCTTACAAGGTCTTTCTTAGTAAGAGCCTCTATGCAATTTTGACAGAGCATATTCAGCATATTTGGTGTTACCAGTGTTCCCAGAAAGAGGCATTTCATCTCACAGGGCACTCTGGATATCATCAAGAGGAGCTGCAGCGCATGACTTGATAGCAACTCCAGTCTATACTGGAAACTGAGAAGGACGGCTGCGAGGGCTCTGAGGACAGATACTAGGCATTTGTTAGAGGAATCAGTGAACAAGTGACACACCATCTATGGTCTAGTGACCCACATCCTGCTTACAGAGGAATCAAAGCATTACGCACATCCAAATCTGTTCTTGAGAGACGCAGTCAGGGTGGCTGATGGAGCTGACTTTACGGATAACACTGCAGTTGTGACCTGCTGCAGTGATATTTGTGCCTCCGGTGACTCTTCCTATGAAGTCAGTAGACAGATTGGGAAAGCTGGTGGGGGGCTGTTTCCTTAAGAGGCATTAGCTCTCTGGAAATGTGTTCTTTTCAATTGCGGCGTTTTAATTAACCTGAATTTAAATAATTATAAATAAAAAGGTATTATTCTCCCCCCCCCCCCCCCCCAGCACACAATATGACGGTTACAAGACCACACGAGAAGTATAAAGGATAATTTAGCTGACTTTACTGACGGGTTCACGCGGTATTACAGACAGGAAGCTTATGACAGACTCTATCAAGCAATGTGGGGGTCTTGACCTACGCAGTCTGCCATCTTTCGTCGCCACGCTGAAAGGATTTTCACCGAACGGAAGACATAATCCTCCGCCCGGCAGCTTCAAAGTGTTGGCCGTAGGTCCATCCTTATATTCTGGTTGCTCCATGTGCAGGCTCCTTCTCTGGATCCAAACAAGGACAGGAAAGGACTCAAACCCCACCTTCAAAAATACAAGAATAGCACAATTCCGACATACAGTTCTCATTCTCCCAACAAGGAAAAAGGATAGTGTGCTGATAGAAGACAGAAATATACTAGTCTGTCTTTAGGCTGACTATTCAATTCTCCAGTTGTCTTTGGCTCTCTAGTCCTGTGCTTGGCTCTGCAATTCTATATGCTGATGCTGAGCCCCTGTGTACCATACTTGGTCTGCCTGTATGAATGAGTCCATAACAGTGGGCACAGAGAACAGTGACATTAAACTTAATAACAAAACATATTATAACAAGCCACCCTTTGTCACTGGATCTGTGACAAAAAAAAAAACAATACTTGAAAGTCATATCCACAAATCAAAAGGTACTAGATCCCTTTTTACATTGTAGACATTTCAAGATCATTTGTGGAAATGTGAGGTGTAGTACCACTATAGCTTCTGTACTGTTCATCTAATACCAGCGTAAATATTAACAATGACAAGTTACAGTACATTTGGACAAACAGTTACATTTAACATGGTGTTACTACATAGTGATCATTATATCTCATCAGTTGTATCATAGCATCAGGTATTATAATTCTATATAGCATCTTAATGGATTTCACTATTCTTTGGTACTCGTAACATTTCTAAATTCAGTATGTTGCTATATGTACCCCACCCTTTGGTGTCTGATCCCTTGTTATAAGTTATAATAGTTGTAACATAACTCGGATGCTATTCTAGATCTATTGCTATGATTATTACTTGTTCTTAAACTAGTATTATTGCATAATTGTACATTATTTATATCCTTCCGAACTTCACTTTTGGATGTTCTATTCCCAGTCAATTTACAATTTAAACATTATTGGTGGTTAATTATGCAGATCCTCATACCTTTGAGCCCCGCTTATAACATTTTCAAGTCTATTCCTAAGCTTTCTCTATTCATGCCTTGTCCATCCCAGTGGTTTGTAGATAGGTCTTTTGCTTGGTGGCTTTGCAGGTTCTTCTGTACAAAGTATGACTGTTTCAGGAAACTAAAGTCTTTTACCATTGCTGGAAATAAAAAATTTAAACAGTCCTGTTGCCATTAGAGCTCATGAGATGCACACATGGTGACTGCCCATTTTTAGCAGAGGATTGATAGAACTTTTACCACTGGCTTGGAGAGACTTTGGCACCATTAAATTGAGTGGCCAGAACTAAAATACTTGCTAGGCTAACTAAAGAAGGGTGAAAAGTAGAGCAAATACATAACATAAAACAATTCTTTGTCAATCATATGTATAATACAATGCAGCACTATTAATGACAATTCTAGACCCGCAGTTCTCAGTCTCATATCATAAATAACAGTTTGAGATAAATTAAATACGGCAAATTATTACATTTAAACTAGGCTAATGAAAAGGTTTCTTCAGTAGAATAATACACTAATTAAAATTAAAACATTACATCAGTTATACATTACAGATGTCTTGAATTATAACAAGATATGACATATTTGAACTTGAGTGTTCTCATAGAACAAAAATCTTATAATATCTAATACCACAGAACAAACTGTAGCTTATCTGATCAAGAGACAAATCTTTTAAATGTCTTTAAAAATATTACAACAGCACAGTTCATATAGACTAATGGTTCTAATGTATAACTGAACATTCTATTTAGCTATGTGCATTATAACTGAGTATTGACCATAATATATTGATATAATAACAAATCTTCATAAAAGTAATCACTTTCAGAGACAAATCAATACATGTATTCAGTTCTAATACATTTTGTAATTACTGAAGTGATAATAATAATCATTTGTTATACATCAAAATATGTAAACCCTTTATACTGTTTTTATATGAAGACTAGAGAAAGAAATCAGTCTAATTTTAATTATAGGAACATTTTAACCTTTATATTTTCATTTAAACATTTTTATTATACAAGATGTTATACCCTTACACTTGCACTAATCAGCATGCAAGGAAAATAATTCCAATCACTGCTGTTCATTAATCTATGATTGATAAACATTCACCACCCTTTGGTCAGATTATTTAATTTCTCTGCCCAAACTTGCTATTAAGCTATGTCTTGCAGCTTTGTATAGGAAAAAATAATTTGCGTTTCATCCATTAGCCACAGGTTTTGATGAATCTGTAGAAAAAACAACATCTATAGGCTTGAAGTTATATATAAAACTTTATGCTTATAAAACTTTATTCAGATTTTTAAAATGTGTAAAGTCTTAACTCTTTAACTGACTGTGCGGCTGGCTGTCTTTTTGCCTTGCAAGGGCATAGGTCAGTTATTTATCACTTGTATCTGCTTGTAGGCTTCAAAAAACATTCCAGGCTTCACTACCTAAGCACAGTCTGCATTACCAATCACCAGTCATGATCACTTTTTTACTTGCTAACATTTTTAGATAGTACATGTATTACTAAAACAATTAAATTTGAATACGATTCCCGATTACTATAACAGTTATGTTATTATATTATTATATGGGACGTCTCCCATCTTTTAGGGTTTTCCTTCACATTATTTTTTAGTCAGCTGACACACAGAGAAACACATACTGACAAATGACATAAACAGGCATCTGCCACCCCAGCCTCTGAATAAGAATAATTTTTTTTTTTTGTTTTCTTTGCTAGATTCTAAATCCCACTTCATGCCCAAGCAAAATTACTTGGCTAAACAGAAGTTCTTTTTAAGCAACATTCAGCACACTGGGGAAAGCAACTGTTCACAAACAATCAGCCTTCACTCGTTTCAGTCATTTCAACATACAGTATTTGGCAATTGCTTCATTCTTTCAAATATCTTCACATATTCACATACTCACGTTCTCTTTTACAATTGCATTTCATTCATAGAATAAAGTTTTCTTTCAATTGTATTTCATTCACAAAAATCTCTATCACACGTGCTATAAACTCACTCGAGGTTGTGCTTCTTTTTTTTTTTTATCTGTAAGGTTTCACCATGCAACACATTTAAACGCGTCTTTTCCTTCATGCTTATTAAAACAACTTCTCAGGCCGCAAGCTGGTATCACTTTCATTAAATTAGGAACTCATCTTACCTTAGCTTTATACGCGCTAGTTTCCAGATCATGAAAAAGTCCGTGGCGAAACCGAGCTCAGCGACAGCAGGGAAGCACTAATTTGCATGGCGATCCACAGTTCCAGCGACAAATCAAGGACAATTCACTCATCGGGACATTACACAGCCAAATTCCACAACAAGAAAGCATTCCCATCAAAAGTTACGCGGTCACAAAGAACATTCTGACTTAACAAGGAAAACATACGTGCTTGAACCTTTATTTCGTATCAAGTGTGCTGACCACTGCGCCACCATGCTCTTCCTTTATAGTACCTAAAATACACAACCTCCATTCATGCATAATCAGGCACATGCTGCTTATCGCAAGAACTTGTCTCCCTTCTCATTTAGTATTATTAAAAGAGCATTTTCCTTTAAACTTGATCAGGGTTTAAAAAGAAAAATGTTTTGCACATTTACAAGCCTTAAATAAAAGTGGAGACATTCTGTTTGCGTTTAAACCAATTACACAAATTGATAATTATCTTTCTTTGTTATGTGAGAAACTGTCTCATTTTTAAATTTACACTTATCCAATTAATCCCTTCTTAAAAAGTATGGCCAGGAGGCATGTTTCTTGTTGCAAGTTTTGAAACCAAATGTATTTCTTTTTCCAATTTTTAGTTAGAGCTCTTTGCATTACAGTTTCTTTTTAAATGTTAGCTTATGACGTAGGTTCGTAATTTAAGCTATATTTAAAAGGCAATTTCAATAATTTCTGTGTGTTTAAACACACGCCATGATTATTTTAGCAGTACCATCATAGGTGGGGGTTGCCAAAACCTTTAACTTTTAACCTTTAAGGCAGAGTGATTACAACAGCTGCCCAGCTCACTGACTGCGTTTTAACACGTGGACGAACCGTGTGCATAGGATTTCTATTATGCCATTAAAGATTTCTACAATTTATTTTAGCGAGCGCGATCGAGCTGTTATGGATTTTATCAGCATTTTTACCGTTCCTCTGTAAGTAACCGACTGTCAGATCCTCTGGATGCGGGATTGATTCATCATACAAAGTAAGTGCTGGCATGCCTATCTACATCATATCTTAACGCACAGCTCTTTATTGCTTTTTCAAAATATTGTTTCTAATGGCTAAACGATGCAACTTATTTAAATAAGTGTTCCCCAACACGGCATTTACTTTTCAGGCAGGTTTTGGACTTCGTACGACAGTTAAATAATCTGTGTTGTCCACGCGGGTGCTGTTTCATTTTATTCAGGACAACTAGTCTCGTGCTATAAGCTTAAAAACTGTTGTTTCTATTTATTTTTTCCAGTTTAATCCCACATTTATACTCATGCTTTGGACTTAAAATTTCAACCTGCATGGTATAGTTAACAGACGCTACCACAAGTCATTGGCAGCTGCCTTTTCTTTTACTTGCCCATGGCCCGCTACAAGACCGCCTCTTGTCTTTTGCCGGGATTAATTACGATTATTATTAATTTATAATTTCCCCATTCCAATTAGGGCCTGGCATCTTAACTAGGTCAGGAGTTCATGTCGGAGCGCGCAACCATTCCAAAATATATTAAATATTTCGACCGAACCCTTCATTGCCATCTTTATCAGAAGCATATTTTATATATTTTATAAATAATATACGGTTATTAATGTAGTCACAATCCTGTTCGTGACGCCATTTTGTTTCCTTAAGAGGCATTAGCTCTCTGGAAATGTGTTCTTTTCAATTGCGGTTGTGGACGAAAAAGGCACACTGAAAGCAGGCAGATAATATTTCTCAATTCTCTTTTTTATTCATTCGGAGTCACAGTAAGTAGAGATTCAAAAGAGCATAACTTATTGCCGCAAAGCTCAATTTTGAACACAGAGAAAAAATTAGGAGGGGTTTTTATAATTGAGCATTTCATGATTAATAAGACAGAACATCCTTATCAAAACAGCAAAGTTAAACAATATGTCTGTTGAGCTAAGCATTATCTGTGTTCTCAAAGCTAAGCACAGGAGAGACGCCTTTGCATAAACTACATGTACTTTCTGCAGCCTTGTTTTCCCTTTCTCAGAGTGAATGTTTCAGGGACAAGGTCACAAGAAACAGCTTAGATTTTATTCATGTGGACACTATTTCTCCTGAACCCTGGAATAACATATTTTTGTTAGCTCATAAGCCAAGCTTCTCTCACTGGCAAGTTACAAAATAGTTATTATAAAAATTCTAATTTACTAAACACACAAAATACATGGTGCTGAGGAGAACATTCTTCTTTTACACGGTGTTTTAATTAACCTGAATTTAAATAATTATAAATAAAAAAGGTGTTACCCCCCCCCCCCCCCAGCATATGACGGTTACAAGATTACACGAGAAGTATAAAGGATAATTTAGCTCACTTTACTGACGGGTTCACGCGGTATTACAGACAGGAAGCTTATGACAGACTCTATCAAGCAATGTGGGGGTCTTGACCTACGCAGTCTGCCATCTTTCGTCGCCATGCTGAAAGGATTTTCACCGGATGGAAGACATAATCTTCCACCCGGCAGCTTCAAAGTGTTGGCTGTAGGTCCATCCTTATATTCTGGTTGCTCCATGTGCAGGCTCCTTCTCTGGATCCAGACAAGGACAGGAAAGGACTCAAACCCCACCTTCAAAAATACAGGAATAGCACAATGCCTACATACAGTTCTCATTCTCCCAAGAAGGATAGAGGATAGTGTGCTGACAGAAGACAGAAATATACTAGTCTGGCTATTCAATTCTCCAGTTGTCTTTGGCTCTCTAGTCTTGTGCTTGGCTCGGCAATTCTAAATGCTGATGCTGAGCCCCTGTGTACCATACTTGGTCTGCCTGTATGAATGAGTCCATAACAGTGGGCACAGAGAACAGTGACATTAAACTTAATAACAAAACATATTATAACAGGGGTGGGGGTAATGAGTTTGCTGGAAAGGGGTGTGTGGCACTCCTAATATCTATGCAGAAGGACGAAGGTCCAAGTCCTTAGATTCCTGGTGCTTCCTGCCTTGGTATATGGTTGTGAGACATGGACGCTTTCCAGTGACCTGAGACGAAGACTGGACTCCTTTGGTACTGTATCTCTTTGGAGAATCCTTGGGTACCACTGGTTTGACTTTGTGCCAATGAGCGGTTGCTTGTGGAGTCCCGAATGAGGCACATTACCTACTTTGTGAGAGAGTACTGCGACCATGTGCCGCGATTCCCCGAGAGTGATCCGGCTCACAGAATCCTTATTTTTGAGGACCCAAGTGGCTAGAACAGACCAAGGTAAAGCCCACATAACACCTGGCTGCAGCAGATAGAGGCTCATTTCCTGAGGGTGGGACTGGACCATGTGTCTGCCTGGGGGGTTGCCAACCAGTACCTCAAGCTGTTTTGTCATGTGGCGGGTGCGGCAAAGCACTGTACCAGTGCGTGCTCCCCAACCTGACCTGACTTGATATTCAGCAACACATTGTCGCTTTGTAATTACCACCGCGATGGGTAGCAAGGCCTGTAGTCATCATATCTTAACTATAGTTGAGATAACACTTCCAGCATATATACATATGTTTAAGAATATTTTGGGGAAAAAAAGTAAGAAGTGTTTAATAAACCTGACATATTTGAGTATTTAAGATAATTTTCTGTTCACTCTCCTTTGTTTTATGAATTATTTTTTGTGTACTTGACATAAATTTTAATATTCCTTTTCGACATAAAACACTAATCAGAGATGTGACAGATGTATTCAGTACAACTTAGAAAGTGTTTTTAAATAAAGTTAATTATATATTATAATGATTTCACTGTAAGAGATTATTTGTATTGGTATTTTTTTCCAGGTTTGGAGAAAATAGAAAACCTGCAGCAGCATGAAAATGAAGATATCTACAAATTAGCCTTTGAAATTATTGACCAGTACTTCTCTGGAGATGATGTGAGCATTTTCTACGGATTTAATCACTTTGCATCTTTTAAGATCTGTTAATTAATATCTGAACATTAATGTCAACATCAAGACTGAGAAATGCATGTCATGTACATATTTTATATACTGGTAGAGAGTATATACGAGTTTGCAGTACTTTCAATCTACAACTAAATGCAGAAGGTGAAAACAGGTATTTGTAAATGTAGAAAGCAATCTCTTGTTTTGTAATTTTGCTTGGTTTTGAGTTTGTGCCACAAATGAAAAATCCAAAATATTTAGTTACATTACGTGCTTCAAGTGTTGAATTACCACCTAACATGAATGCTGTCTTCATCAGATTTTAACACACTGTTGTAAAGGAACATTACACTATGAAAGATGAGTCTTTGATACCTACAGATATATTCTAGCTGACCTGTGTAATATACATGTTTGCACCACTCAAGGCTTTTTAGATTCTTACAAGCAAAGATGCTATAATTTCTCCTTTGTGAGTACCAAGAAACCCTATAAGGCCAAGGATAGATGCAACATATAGCTATTAAGAGTTTGAGTATTTTATTGTGATTCACATTTTATGGAATACTGTACTCTTAACATTGTAACTCTTTTAATCCTTCAGTATTTTCTAATTCGGGGCAAAGGAGACTAGCACTGTAGCTAGGAGATTTCTTAATAACTGCCTGTGTTTTAATTAATGATTACTTAAATTTAAACACCTCTCTTTGGTGTTGATTGTTAATTTATTTCACAGTAGTTACTAGTTTAGCAACCTTCTGTTCTAACAGTTTGCCCCACAGCTGTGCTAACAGGCTACATTTACTATACTGTATATACTCCTCTGAATAAGTACATACACCCAAAGAAATGTTTTTACTTTTTTAACTTCTGGATATATGAAGATTTGATCTTTATTTAAACAGTATCCTTAGATAAATGTAATTGAAGAAAGAAATAATTAAAATTTTGACTTTGCAGTCATTTGTTCTATGAAAAATGAACATATATGCCATTTCTGTCTGTGGGGGGAAAAAGAAAGTACATGCTTGGCTCTAAAGGATGATTTTAGACAGACTGACATTATCCATTATTTTGCTATGGCTATTACACAAGTCTAGGCTTAAAACCCAGGGCCAGACCTTGTTCATGCCAGTTTGTATGACAGGGTCCCAGTACTGAATGCCGACTTCACTCCTTATCTGATAAGATAATTGATCACAGACCTAGTAGTAATCTGGGATAGCTCTAAGAGGTACAAGCCAGACACCTAACTTCAGAAAAAGGTCCATAATTCAAGGATTAATGACATCGATGAACTGATGTTTGCACCAGTGGACAGCCAAGAGGATGGACTTGTGTGCATCCAAAAAACAATGACAAGACTTCTGTTCCTTTTTTTAAAAACGTCAAATACACTTTAACTTATCAATTCTCCCATCTAGCTTACAGCTCTCAACCTGGCCATAACTTCGTTTTACAACAGATTCCCAGGTCTGAAAGGGTGTGGCCATAAGAGAAGCTGGAGCAATCCTATTATAAAAATATATCCATCTTCTGTGTTATAAATAAATTGTATTTTGTTTATTTCAACAAACATGTAACTATGAAAGTAAGTTTTGGACCACATCCAGACCACAACAGAGAAAGTGTATGTGTTGAGGTAGACGTTTGCAGATTTATGAACATCCTTCATCAGTCGTACAGAGATCTCTTCCTATTTCTGCTTTCCAAGAAAGAAAATGAAACTGAGATGCTGTATCTTACTCTACTTTTAACTTGGTGACCCTTGGGGAGGGCGTATTGTTGTTTTAAGTACCAGCATTGCTGAGGGGAAAACTGATAATTGAGTGATTTTGCACCCCTTGCTACACTGGTATTGTCAGTTTTGTTAGAAATAACCTCAAGTAGGAGTTTCTTATAAGTGCCGGTGGTTAGAAGAAAGTTTTTTTTACAACCCCTCCATGCAGAATTCCTTTAGCTGTGTGATGTTTGAGGTGTGTGTTACATGCACGGCCTGATTAAAAAACCCTCACAACACCCCAGTGGGGTTCTGAGATTTGATTTGACCATTCCACTACCCTCTGTTTTTTTTTTCCAGACATTTCTTGATGGATTTACTGATTTGTTTAGGGTCATTGTCATGTTGTAAGGTTCACTTTCAGTTGAGCTTCAGTTTTTAAACAGATGGTCTCACAGTATCCTCAAACGCCCTTTTGGTACTATAAAGAATTTATAGTGGATTCTTTGACGATGAGCCACACAGTCCCTGATGCAGCATAGCAGACCCAAACCATAACCTTTCAGTCAACATGCTTTACAGTGGATTTCGGGTTCTTATGTTTGTATGCTGTCGCTGATTTTTGCCAGATATGTATTCTGGTACTGTGGCCAAATAACTGTATCCTTGCCTTCAGAGCTCATTGTTCCAGAATTTCTGGTCTTTGCCTAGGTGTTCAAGCTGGAACTGTACTCTTGCCCAGACTCAAAAGGTTTCCTTCTGGCACACCTCCCATCTAGATCTAATTTGTGCAACGCCTTTTGAATGGTAGACTCCTTCACTTTGACACTTGTGGTGCCAAAGTGCCTGTAGTTCCCATGGTGAAATTCTGAATTTCTTTTTAGAGACTTCTTTCAACATCTTCTGTTCTTCTTTTGGGGTGAACTTGTTGGGGCAGCATGGCCTAAACAAGTTGGCAGTTATTTGAAATTTTCTGCAGTTGTAGGTGATCTTCCACATAGTTGAATGGTTTGTTTGGAGATCTTTTTAAATCCCATAGGCATCTACTGTGTAACCTTCTTTCTGACAACCTTTGGGAGCTTTTTCATCAGCAACGAGGAAATCTAAATGTGTGAGGTTTAAATAAAACAAGATTCTTCAAGATCCTCTCTTATGGTTTTCTAATATTTGCATCTCTTTCTAAATGTTTTATTAAGTGTTTGAGGTAGTGATAAATGTAGGAGTGTGCTTACTTTTTCCAAATACATACTTTTCATTTATGTTTATTTAAATTATACAGTGGACTACAAAATGTTAATGTGACATGTTTGTTATAGTATGTCACCTTTGCATTTAGATACTATTTAAGTAAAGATGAAAATCTTTATTTACAGTTTAGATTGTCTAGAATGTAGGCCGACATTAAGTGTCCTATTCACTCCCTCTTTCTTAAATCAGCAAAATTCCACAAAAAAAAAAAAAAGTGTGACCCACTGACACAATCCTGAGGTCAAGTCACAATCTATACACACTATATCCTTGTGTTTGAAGTAGTGAATTTTCCAGTTTATGAAGCAGTAGTAGATTATAGGAATCAAAGGAAGTCACATAGCACAATCACTATAAAATAAACTGGCAAAGTCTCATCCAGATCACATAGATGCTCATCCCAGATTACTTTACTTGTTGATGCCCCTGGTATCTAACCTAGAAAAAGCCATTTACCTCCAAAAGAGAGCAGTATATTGGTAGTGGTCACTGCTTCCCTGGTGCATTTGGTTGGTGTAAATCCTCTTTATTACTGGCTAATAAAGCAATGCTTTTTTTCCATCCCTTAAACACAAAAATAATTAATATATGGTGACAAAGAGACCAAATTACAACTGTGTAACGCAATACATTTTTATGAAAGTTTGACAAGTGTGAGTCTATAAAACTTGCTCAAGATTCAAGATAGAATTTTCTTCTCTTTTTCTTGTCTGAACTTTACACTGCTATTATTGTATTTACTTATCGAATTGATACATCTTTTAATGAAAGTTTATGGTCATAAAAACAGCAAGAGGCCTTTATAAAGTGCACTGACAACTGGCTTGTTTTTGTTTCTTTTAAACTTAGATTGATGAAGATCCTAGCCTCATTCCTGAACCAACTCAGGGAGGAACATTCAACTTTGACCCAACTTCAAATCTACAAACCAAGGAATTTAAATTTTAAGAAGTATATTACAGCTGCTCTGCTACATGTGTCAACTCTGAAATGCCACACATTTTACTAACCACAACATGTGCTGAAGTTTTGAAGACTTGTGTTAATCTTCAGCTAGTGCTTCTAAATCTAAAACAGAATTTAACTATGAACAAAAAAAAACCTTATGTCAGTCCATCTGCACTTGCCAAATGAGCTATTACAGAAGCCAGAGGATCCATGTGCATGAATTGACAAATTCATTTTATATTCCATCATATCAGTGGAGAAGAAAATCCTGATGTTGTGCTTTTTTTATGCTTTTTCACCCTAATATCATGTGCTGTTCATTTACAGTAATCCCTTTATAAGTAAGTGTTCATGTTGACATTTTAGATGCTATGTGATGAAAAGACACAAGTTTTTGGAAGTACTGAAACGCTTAGTTTTGTAGAAGTCGGAAGAGACTGAGCCTTTTTGTTGTCACCACAACCACGTTTATTGATTGTGCAACAGCAAAACTTAAAAATCAAAATAAGGAAAGAATGACAATATGAACAATCATCAGAATAATATGTGAAGCTGCATCATTGCAGATATTATAAGAAGGATGAAATGTGTAGAATTCGTTTTTTGTTATGGTGAAATCCACCTTTACAAATTGATGTTTCAGCTAGTGTACAAAATGTTCAGGAAAGATTTTTCCCTTGAAAACTTATACCCTAGTAAACACCACCACCATTTCAGCCTGTGATTCAGCTATATTATAAGGTAATCCACATGGGATTTTCTGAATTGGAGTTTCTAAACTGAAAGCAATTATCCTCTTGTATTTAGCAAAAATGTTTTGTCCATCTATAAGAATCTTGCTTTTTAGCACTTTGCTTTTATATCCATTTTAGGTTTGTTATTACTATATAAAGTATATTTTAATTTTGCTGAAATTGCAAGTAGCAATGATGGTTGGATTTCACTGAGTTTATTCTGTGGAGCTTCCAAGTTTGCAGTAATTCAGTCTTGCACAAGTTTTTAAAAATTGCAGTCAGTGCTTCTCTCTCTAAGTATCACAAACGAGGGTGAAAATCATATGATTCTTAATGTTGGCAATACAATATATAGGTTTCTCTGTAGGTTACATGCTAAAAGTCAATTTAACTGTTCAAACATTATATTGTTTAAATTAAGGCTTATGTAAAAGCTGCAGTGGCTGCTACCTGTACATCCAGTTCATTGTGCAGGATAACATTGTACTTACTGTTAAAGTTAACAGGGAGTTCTGTTTTAATGTGTGTATCTTGTTAAGATGATACCCTTATTGGAAAAAAGTTTTGTTGCTATTGTGAATGGAGATAAAATGTGTTTTCTTTTTCTCCCCAGTGCATTTTTTTGTAAAGGGATAAACAGTTGCATTTACTAATGTAGTTATCATGTTTTGGCTGCTACTACTACAAAGATGTTCAGATAAGACTGCAGTCAGAGCTTTCTGGATTAGCTGTTTATAAGTTGATGAAAACAGAAAAATGATGGCAGATGTTCATTCTTGAATTATCTATCAGTTTAGACCGAGCCACTTTAAAGAGTAGAAGTTACCTTGTATCAGAAACTGATACAAGTTTATGTAGATTGCAAGATTTTACTTGCGTAAGAAACATGTTTTAATGTGACATATACCATTTTGGCCTCTGATTATTTATATCTTTTTTATAAATTTTAGATTCTGTTTCTCTTTAAGGTGGCTCATTATATTTTTTTCCCTTTTCAACTCTTGTGCATATTAAAGGCGAGTTGAAATTTGTGCCTTGCTGTTCATTTTATTTCAAAGAACAGAAATGCATTCATTAGCTTTTGAATTTAAAATAAATCTTAAGGCAGGTGTAGGCTTTGTAAAGTGTTGCACATAATGTCATTTTTTTGGTGGGGGAGGGGAATCAGGTCACTATTAATCTTGATTTCCTTTGTCAAATTAAGAACTGCTAATCAACAGTTACAAAATCAAGAAGGTATATGGATGCTGGAATGTGTTTTGCCTATATACTATCACATAAGGTTTATATTCTTACCCTTCTAAATCTACTTGCTACTAGTCTTTATTGAGTGCAACACTTAATGTCAGAGTGGAACAGATAGCCACACTAACTTCTGTGGAAACAACTTTGTGCAATTTTTAAAATATGCTGCAGTTTACGAGAGATGGGGGGTGGGGAGACACCTTTTGCCATTTCAGAATGTAAGAAAGTTTAAATTTTACAGTGCTTTTAAGTATTTCATCCTGACTTTAGTGAAGCTAAATAAAAATGATTATTTTTTGCTGACAAAATATAAGTACCATCAATATTTTTTTTTTTAATTTATGAAATACAAATTGCCAAGTCTTCTCTTAGAGGCACCTTTTCACTTTTAATCACGTGCATTTTAAAAGTGTAATGTATAACACACACATCACTGGCACTTCAACTGTGGCCACTTATTGCTGTTAATATGCTAAAAATATAGACAATGAAGAATTTGTTACAGTACATCCAAAGGAAATTTGTTTAAAAAATGTGCATTATTTTTATATAACAATAAAGACATTAGTACCTTTACAATAGTGGTGGTTGTACAGTTGAGCAAAAATGAAAATGTATTTAATGAATACAGGTAGATGAGTTGTGATGCCTCCAATTCCTATCAACATTAAATAGCTTAGAAATGTTGGCTGCTTGAGAAATTGTACATAACCCAATTTCTGAATGGCATTATGTTAAGGGCAAGTATTTTGCTTTAGAAATTAATACTCTGATTTCACTGAAGGTAAATAATTCAACAGCAACAGTATCATTTATTTATATAGCACATTTTCATACAAAGAATGTAGCTCAAAGTGCTTTAAAGATGTTAAAGAAATTGTTACAGGCAAAGAAAATACAAATTAAAATTAGTTAAGAATAGTAATAAATAAATAGGATACAAAAATAAATAATGCACACTAACATAAGATTAAGAAAAGTGGAGTCCTTAAATATAGAATTGGATTTTCTAATTACAAGGCCGGGGATAAGTTTAGATGGCCAAGGATGACAGAAAAAATATATTTAGAAAAACAAAACTCCAGTTAAGCTTGGGGGAAAAAAATCTGCAGGGGTTCCATGCTAAAAGACTGCCCTGTCCTCACTGAGCATTGAACCAAACATAAATGTTCTTAAGTAGTTCCTTATTGTTTTTTATGCTATATTTTAAGGGGTTCAACATAGTAGGTCTCAGTTACGGCATTCACTTTCATTCAAACATCACAGGCAGCTGCACAGAAATTTGATTGAAGATGACCGTATCATTGAGGGCTTTGTATGCGATGGCATTTGTGTGGCTGATATAGTGACACTGCTCCTTAATTCCTACATCCAACTGTAAAGCCAGGTTCATAGTAACATGTAACTGCATTACTACCTGTCCATCTTTCCAACCAAAAAAAAGTTTGGAAGTCTATCACTGCACACTGCCCTACAGAAACCCTCTTTCAGTTGCGAGAAGCAGATCAGAGCCCAGAATTAGGGCGAAACACGTGTCGCGTACTCTTTGCATTATTTGACAGTAAAACAATTTTCAACCATTCTATGATCTGCTTCTCGCAACTGAAAGAGGGCACTGTGGCGGATGTTAGCCGACTTGCTGACCAACCACAAGCGTTACCTGGTAGGTAACCACACATACAATCAGATTGTGATTCAGACTACGAATGCCATGAGTGTAATTACCCCGATCTACATGCTGTCAAAGGAACGAACCACACACCGTGGCGCAACATTAGGGGCTTCGCCTCTAGCGCTGACGTCCGAGGTTCGATTCCCGAGAGGGAGTGCAGTGAGTGTGTACGCCTGATGAGCCCAGAATTAGGGTGAAACACGTGTCGCATACTCTTTGCATTATTTGACAGTAAAGCAATTTTCAACCATATATCCATATATATATATATATATATATATATATATATAATATATACATACACGTTATATATAAGCACACATCTGTAGACTGGATGTTTTAGTACCTCTCTAATAGGGTCATCCAATAAAATGGGTGAATAGATTTTAAACATTTTAACACTAGATTAAAACTAACAATGTCAAGTATAAGTCTAATTTAGGGCCTTAGTATCGAGTGTCAAATTTTTTGCATGCCAGCTCCAAGAAACATCATGTCACAATCAAATTTCTGATAATCTGCTTAAAAATGTTTGTAAGATGATGTTCCACTAATTTGTTGTCTGAACTATAGCACAATTATTAGGCAAGTTGTATTTCTGAGGATTCATTTTAACATGGAACAAATACAGTGCTATCAGTCAATGGAAAATGTTAATAAAACTGAAACCTGAATGTTTTACAAAGGAAATGTGAGTGTGAACATTCTCAGGGGAATACATATGTGAGCACAATTTTTAGGCAAGTATTAGTGTGCAGAATTATTATGCAACTAAAGGAAAAACGAAAATTTTCCCATCTCAATTGTTTTATTTCATCTGTCAAAGTGAGAATAATAAGCAACTCAAAATTTACAAAGAAACATTTCTGACATTTCCAAAAAATATCAAACAGTGACCCATCTTTTCAATAACAATAATAAGCCTTCCATTCATAGAGTCAGTCAGTTTCTTGATCAACTTTTTGTGCAGCAGCAACCACAGCCTCCCAAACACTGTTCAGAGAAGTGTACTATTTTCCTTTCACCTTAAATCTCCCATTTAAGAAGGGTCCACAAGTTCTCAATAGTTTATCAGGTGAGGAAGGGAGCCATGTCATTATTCTTTGAACTTTAAGGCCTTTACTGGCTAGCCACGCAGTGGAGTACTTCGATGCATGTGATGGAGCATTGTCCTGCATAAAAATCATGGTCTTCTTGAAAGATGCAGACTTTTTCCTGTACCACTGCTTGAAGAAAGTGTCTTCTAAAAAATGGCAGTAGGTTTGGGAGTTGATTATGAGCCCATCTTCAACCCAAAAAGGTCCAACTAGCTCATCTTTTATAATACCAGCCCATACCAGTACCTCACTTCCACCTTGCTGGCGTCTGAGTCGAGTTCTGTGCCCGTTACTGAACCAGCCACGGGCCCATCCATTTGGTCTGTCAAGAGTCACTCTCATCTCATCAGTCCATAAAACCTTTGAAAAATCTGACTTCAGATATATTTCATGGCCCAGTCTTGACATTTCAACTTATATGTCTTGTTCAGGGGTGGTCGGGTTTCAGCTCTCCTTACCTTGGCCATGTCTCTGACCACTGAACACCTTGTACTTCTGGGCACTCTAAGTTGCAGTTCTGGAATATGACAGTACTAGAGGATAATGGGTTCCTGGTAGCTTCACGTTTGATCCTTCTTAAATCTTGAGCAGTTAATTTGCATCTTTTTTTTCTTGACACGTTTCTCGTGACTCTGTTGACTATTTGTAACAAAACGTTTGATGGTTCTGTGATCACGCCACAATATCTTCGCAATTTCAAGAGTGCTTCATCCCTCTAAAAGACTTTTTATAATTTTTGACTTTTCAGAGTCATTTAAATATCATTTTGGCCCATTTTGCCCGAGGAAAACAAGCTGCCTAATAATCATGCACGCCTTGATATAGGGTGTTGATCTCCTTAAGCTACACCCTCCCTAACTACACATATACACATCACTTGATATGGTTAAATCCAATAAGCATTCAAGTTAATACAGCTTTGTAGTTGGAATATATGCATAAAAGTGATAATATGGTCAAAATAATCAGTTGCCTAATAATTTTGCACACAGTGTATGGTCTAAATGGAGAAATGCTTGGGCATTTTACATCTGCTCCTGAAGAGATTAGATAATGTTTCATGAAGATACAAGGAACTGTAGAATAGCATCTAGGGACCTGCAAACCTTTTTTTGGTGATAAGTCTTGTGTTCATCATCAGATTTTCAGCAAAAATTTAATCCATTTGAGTGACAATACAGTTAAGTGCTTCCACTCATCTTTAGCAAAATGCATAGAGCTGAAAATCTAATGTTTTGGAATGTGTTTCTATGAACTGGGTACTCAAAATTTCAACCTTTTCATGAACAACATTGTCTAGAAAAAATCCAATGCAGTACAACCTAGTAATGTAATGTAGTGGTGGCGGCGGCAATGTCATAATTGAGGGTTAATGGAAGCATTATTACTGCTCTACGATTAATGGATTCTAGAAGGAATGTTCATCTTTTGATGAGATGAAGCAGAAGTTGAGCTGGGTAATGGAGCAAATCAAGATCTGAAACACATAAGGTGTGTTTGGAAGTTAAATAGGCAGGAAGGAATAGGCTAAGACTTCTCTAACCGCTGGAAAGTTCTTGGTCTATTTATTGCTACTGAAAGCACTTTACCAGTTATGGAGGTACTGCATAACTTTCACTGGTAAGTAAATGTCATAACTATATTCTTTCATAGTTTCTTTTACCTAGCTCAAGATTTTGGCTTAGATCTTAGTCAATTTGAAAAAATTGCAGAAAGACTGACACAGCAAATCATTTTTCATAGCAGTACTGTATCAAAAATAATAGTCAAAGAAATTATGTTACTTTAGATAGTATCTATTTGTGTAGCATGTGCTTTACTGCTACCACAACTAGGGAAAAGAAGTTGAAGTTGAATGTTCGTTAAGTTTCCTCTGGGATCAAATAAAGTGCTATACATCTATCTACAGAGGAACTGTAGACTTTGCACAGACAGCGGAGATCACTCGCAAAGATGACTCACAAAAATCATTCAGGATACCTGCCTCAGTTTTCACTGATCAGTACTTATTTAAATTCTGTAAAGGCATCTGCTACAACTGTGTTTCTTGAGGTTTTTCTAATTATAAAATGAAAAAAGTCACTATAAGAAAAGTTCACAAAAGTTAATGTTGTGCAGCCATGCTGGTGTTGAAATTTAATAAGCACAAAATGTTCCTTAACTGCAGATTATTTGTGTGAAATTAACTTTGACTGAAGTCTTCTTCCCCTGGGTGCTGTGAAACAAGTATGGTAAGTACTGCGCTAGTTTCTAGACAATCTTCTTAAGATGAAATAATAATAATAAATTTTATTTATGTAGCTCCTTTCATACACTCAAGGACACTTTACAATTCAATACACACATTAACAAGACAGTAGAAATTACATACACGAAAAAGAATACTGTAATACTGATTGAAAAGATGTGTTTTTAACAGAAGTTTGAAATTAATAATAGATTTTTCCTCGTGAAGGCTGAGGGAGAGAATTCCATATTTTAGGGGCTATCACTCTGAAAACTCTGCCACCCATAGTTACTAAAGTGTATTTAGGTCCAGTGAGTAACTTAGCGTCCAATGATCGTAATGCATGGGCTGGAGTATAAGGAAGCAGCAGCTCTGACAGATAATGAGGGGCTAACCCATGAAGGGCTTTAAAGGTGAGAAGAATAATTTTATATTTGATTCTTGAAGAAACTGGTAACCAATGTAAATCATAGAGGACAGGAGTGATGTAAGCAGATTTTTTTAGTGTGTGTAAGTAAATGAGCAGCAGAATTCTGAACATTATAATCTATTGATATATTTAGTCTGGAGGCCATAAAACAAAGCAGTGCAATAGTCAAGACGGGTAGTGATGAAAGCGTGAATGAGTGTTTCAATATCTTTCACACTGAGGAAAGAATGCAGATGAGTAATGTTGTGAAGATGAAAAAGGCTGTCTGTACTATTGGGCTAATGTGTAATTGAAATGTAAGAAGCTGATCAAAGATGACACCCAAATTATGGACTGATGCGGAGGGTTGAACCAGGATCCTATCAATGTCAATTTTTAGCCCATGAAGGGTAGAGAAGGACAGATTTGGTACCAACTAATAAGATTTCTGTTTTGTCAGGATTGAGTTGTAAAAAATTCTGTCATCCAATGATTGATTTCCCGAATGCAGTCAGTCAGCACAACAGGTGAAAATGTTGCAATTGCATCAACACTTACATAAAATTGTGTGTCATTGGCATAGCAGTGGAAGCTCAGACCATACCGACAAATAATCTCGCCTAATGGGAGCATATAGATGTTGAAGAGGATTGAAAATTAATTAAAATATTTAATTATTCTGTGGATGGCAATAATCCCTTATGTGTTTTGCAGTGTTTATGTATGAAATGACCCTAAAGAAGGGCTTTATTTTTATGCAGTGCCCAACGTAGGTCTACTTCCATTGTTAACTGCAGAACAGCATAGACTATTGAGAAATAAAATGGTCCCAAAAGAGCATGATATATCTCAAACCTGCTTAAAGAAATTCAGGTTTTCAAGGAGCCAAGTACGAAATGCAAGGCATGAAATGGTCCAGAACTGAGTATTAGCCCTTTGCAGGGCCTAAAACCACAATAGTGTGATAAAACAAGAAATTGGACCTTATATATAACTAGGGGGCTCCGCCCCCTGCTCGCTTCGCTCGCCAACCCCTGGGGTTGTGAAATTACAAAGAGCGTGATGTATGAATGAGATATAGCATAGTGTGAAGGTGTAGATGACGCATATAGGAAGCAAATAAAGTTGTGCATGTCCCAAAACGGGCTCAGAGAGGTAGATGCTAACTTTGTGTATTGTTTGTCCTTGTGATTTGTTGATGGTCATGGCCAAGGTTGGTTTTAATGGGGAACTGTCGCCGTTTAAGAGTAAAAGGTAATTCCAGGTCAGAACTTGTAAGGTTAATTCTAGGAATCAGAACAGTATTGTTAGCATGTGATGTTGTAAGAAGTTTTGTTTCAATAACATTGTGTGGCATGGTGTTGACGACTAAACGTGTAGCATTGCATAAACACTGTTTAGTGTTAAGGTTTCTTAATAGCATGATTATTGTTCCGTTTTTAAGGCTAAGATTGTGTTGTGTTAATCTGGCTGGGTTAATAGTGTTCAAATATTCTAAGGGGAAATTAAGATGGTCATTCTCGTCATCAGAGTCAACTTTGTCAGAGCTTAGAAAGAGCTGTGCAACTCCAGGAAGTAATGAAATGACCTGGTTACTAATGTGATCAACATTAATATTTTTTGGACATAATATAGTTTGTTGTGTTAAAAGGGGTATTTGGTGTAATGAGATTGCTGTTCCAAATATCTCCGTAACTCTTTTGAAAGCAATGCCAATTGTCTGCGTATTTTAAGGTGGACTGCAGAATAGCCGAGCGCATGGAATGTGGAACAATAGCTAAGCACTGTCTAAAATCTCCCCCTAATAAAAGTACCTTTGCTCCAAAGGGAATATTATTATTTATCAACGTTTGTCGAAGTTTATCAATGGTGTTGAGTAAGTGACTGGATGGTATTACATGCAAAAGCAAATGAACTATTGTAGGATCTAATGCAGTTCATAAAGTTTTCACTTTCAGGTACTTCGTCAGTTAGAAGCTTCTGTAGATATGCAGGATATGAATGTAAAGGAGGCAGTCTAATTTGACCCTTTTGACAATAACGTGTAAATTCATTACTTGTATTGCTAGTTGTTTCTTCAGGGAAGTTAAGTGAATGATAATGATTGTAAATGACATTCAGTAATCCCAATGAATTTTCATGAATTGCGTTTATTTATTTTGTCCCTTCGCTTCCGTTTTTGTATCTGTGAGACTCGAGGTGTTTCGTTTTGAACCCTTGCCTGTTTCGATGCAGCACTTTGAGACGCGTGCTGTATGCGTGTACGTTCATTGTGTCTGCCCATTTGCGCTCGTTTCTGTTAATGTGTTACTTGAGCTTTGCGTTTTTGGAGCCGAGACATTTTTTCTTATGGGGTTTCAGAAGCGCGTTGTATGCGCTGATGTGTATTGTTTTTTTTTTCATGCGGGTTCGTGTGTTTGGTCCCGTCACTTGAGCCGTATCGTTTTGTACCTGTGATCGTGAATTCATTACTTGTTTGTTCTGCAGCGTTAGATATATGGATAAGTAATAAGGAGGATCGCACTCACTGTTAATATGGAGGCTTTTCTGTGGTTAAACGGTTAATAGTGGATCAGTATAATGAGATCGACCTATGCTGCCTAATTTGAATGTGTTCAGATGACGTATGTTTAATACGGACGCTTCGTTTAGTAATGGGCAGGGTTGCCACCTGTCCTGTAAAATACGGAATCGTCCCGTATTTGAGAATGAAATTGCGCGTCCCGGTTTGAATCAATACGGGAAGGGTTTTGTCCCGTAATTTTTTTATCATTTTTTTTAAAGCAGCGTCTCATGCAAATCATCTCACACGCATTTTATGAAGATGCCTCCTTTCCTACTTTTGATTGGGTAATACTTGATGTCATCGTTAGTTTGATTGGTCATTTTAACTGTCCAGTGAGGAGGGCGTGTCTTTTAAGTAGAGTCTGCAAAGTGTTGGCACTGGGATGTGGCCCCCGCTGTAGTATGCGTCCCTTATTTTTCTGTATTAAAAGTGGTAACCCTAGTGGGGCTTTGTGTCTCATTTCTTATTTATGTTAGTGTGGTCGTGGGTCCGAATCCTCGTTTTTGTGTATGTTTCTTGTGCTATGTCCGTAGTCTGTCCCGTTTTGTGTCCAATGGGTTTGTGTGTCGCTCGCGTCTGACCTCTTTTTTTTTTTTGTGTGCTAGGGGCGCGTTGCCTCACTTTTTTATCTTTGTTAGTGGAGGGGGTGTTTGTGTGTAGTGGGTCTGAATCCTCTTCTTTGTGTGCTTTGCGTTTCGTGTGCTATGTGGCGCTTGCGTCTGACTCCTTTCTTTTTGGTGTTCTAGGGGCGCGTCACCTCATTTCTTATTGCAGTTACTGCAGGGGGGCTTTGTGTGTCGTGGGTCTTAATTCTCTTCTTTGTGTGTGTTCCGTTTCATGTGCCATGGGCTTCGTGCACACAGCCCCGGCGTCTGATTCCTTTTTTCTGTGTGCTATGGGCGCCTCATTTCTAATTTTACGTTGCTTCCCATGGGTGCGGCGCTGTGTGCGTCGCCGGCGTTTCACTCCTTTTTTCTGTGCTGACTCCTTTTTTCTGTGGTCGCAGCGCCTCATTTCTTTGACTCCTTTTTTCTGTGCTCACTCTTTTTTTCTGTGGTCTCGGCCGCCTCTTGGGGCGCCTGCGCAGTATGTCGTTTTCTTTTTTCTGTGGTCTCGGCCGCCTCTCACGGTGCCTCATTTCTTGGGGCGCCTGCGCAGTACGTCTTTTTGCGGCTACGGCCCATGGCCAGATGTCCCTGCGTCCATCTGGTTTACCATTCTCGGTTAGTAATGTGGATTGGCTTAGTAAATGCAGAGGAAAACAAAAATGTAAAGCACATCATTCATTGTCCATGATCAACATTGAATGATCAAAAGAAGCCCAAATATTTTGATCAAACGTTCACTTTTAAATTAGAAAAAAGGGTTTTCTCTTCACCCTATGAATGCTACAACATGATTAAATACTGTATATATATATATATATATATATTTTTTTTTTTTTTTTTTTTTTTGTTTTGTTTTGTTTGTAACTAGGTCATATTCTTAACAACATTTGTGATAAATCTAAGATTGTTTTAAATTTTACTTGATTCATCCCAGAAATGGAAAAATTAAGAGTTCAATTCAATATATTTTTTTCTTCTTTTTAATAGTTCTGTTTCAGTCTCCTCATTAGTGCCACTTGATTAGCCAACAATGCAGACATAAACCAATGGTAGATCCACACAGGAGGGCTGAGACTGTCTCCATGCCAAATAGTTGTATGAATAACAGTCTGATATGGTTTGCAAGCAAAAAATGGTGTACACATGCTGAGGTGATCGAGTAATTCCATTTAATCTAATTCTAGTGTTGTGAAATATAGTACAGTACACCCCCAAAATTCGCGGGGGTTATGTTCCTATAGCACCCGCGAATTTTGGATGTGGTTTAAAAAAAAAATGCCTATTTTCATAGTTTAAGCTTTAAATATGCCCCCAAAACCCTTTAATTTCAAACTGCGCTTAATATATTACCTAAAAATAAAGAATGTAAAGGTAAACCTGTATACTGTACTGCTATGTCTCCCGCAGTGCTAGAATGTAAAATACCGATGTTACCGCTCTATGTACTGTAATTCATGCAAGCACGTTTTTATTGCCAGAACAGCGCGTTTCGGCGGCATCGTGGGGCTTTAACCCTTAAACTGCCACACACTTGGGGGTTAATGCATCCCTGGACGCCAAATACTTTTTTGCTGCACTTTAAGTAAACGTCACAATTAACAAAGAAGACGTGAAATTTTAATGGAACACTTTTTTTCATGCAACGAGCAATTACTGCAACACTGATCATTTTACACACTGCTAATGAACTGTAAAAAGTATTTAAAAAAACTGCTGGAACAATATGTACAAAGTGCAACTGACATCATGGATGTAAATCACTGAGGCAACTGCGCTTTAACTGGCTGCACGCAAGCACACAGAGGTAAGCACGGACACTGGCAGGCTAGTCTTCGTGCGGCTGCAGGGTGTCACACTTGGGTCACAGAAACACAGGAGATTGTAGAGACAGGAACTTTATTTAAACACTTCAACCAAACATGTCACTTTCAGAAGAGAAACGAGCTCATTATGCAGTTAGTTATTGATTAAAGAATAGATAAACCTCATAGGGGAGCACAGGAGCAGAGAATGTCTGGGGGAGGAGAGAGAAACAAAGTAATCAGTCAAAAAGGACAAGTGCTGTTCAGGCTTTTAAGTAAACGGAAAACACAAGAACACTCTGACTGTGATACATCTCCAGCTATCAGCAGCAAGGAGAAATGAGTAACGCTGTAGTGGTCCGGTGCTGCTAAGATTCACACTGCCGACAGTGATTTATTTATTTTTATGGTGGAGATTCCACCCAGCCTTGACCCGATCAGTGTGCACTCACAAACAAAGACAAAAACAAAGCAAACCGGTAATCAAACAGCAAATTAAGAATGTAATGAAAACAAATGAAATAAGAAAACAACAATACCACCCTGTTCACCTTACGGCGATTACACATTAAATACAACAAAACACAAACAAAACATACACAGTAAAACATGAAAAAGTTCATGAAAACGGCAATGGATGAAATGTAATGATGAAAAAAGATAGTCCAGAGATCCGCACGTTGAATGGGAATATAAAGATAGTCCTACCGGTAGTTCCTGAAATGGTGAAGACGGGTTCAGGAGCGCTCCTTTCTTTGCAGGATGGCCATGAAACAACTTACAGTCCTCAGTTTACACAGGCAGACAGCAGACAATCCAGACACACAAAACGATCCAGGACAAAATGAATAAGTACAGGTAACCCAACAGAAGGCAGACAGACAGGAACTTGAAACACAAATTACAAAAACTTTTTTATGCTTTTGGTCACCGGCCCCCTTTTTAAAAGCCGCGCTGACACCCTTTGACCTCAACAGCCCCAGCACCCTCAGCAGAAGACCAATCGGATCCACTGCAGGGACTGCTGGAAGTTGCAGTTTCAAATTCTATTGGCTACTTTCACCATCCCAAGCCGCAGTTCTCTCTACTGTACAGTATTGCCACAAAAAAAACATTAAAAATTGAGGACGATATTTGCAGTTCCTGCTAACAATTAGTTAGGTTCTAAGGAAAAATCCGTGAATGACTTGAGGCCACGAACTCTGAACCGCGACTTCGCGGGGGTCTACTGTGCTGCAGAATCAGACACAGCAGAAGCCAGCACTAAACAGTGTGCCAGTTCACTTTATACAACACTCACTCATAGACCAATTCAAACTTGACAGTAAACATAAACTGTGCACATTTAGGGTGTGGGTGGGAAAGTAACCCATGCAGACATAGGGAGAACATGCAAACTCTGTGTGATGGACAGAAACAATGATCAGCTTTGATATGGCAGTGCAGAGCTGGATAAAGAATACTTGCCTCCAGAAGATGTGAAAGGAAATGAATGTTTGTATTTACTGTGTCTTTAGTACAGTGGTGTTCAACAGATCTGAGACACAAGGCAGGTTTCCTGGGCTGAGTATCAGCAAGTTGGATAAATATATTAGGCACAGTCACTCAAGTATAGTAAATAGATGTTTTGTCCAATTTATAGTCTGTTTTGTTTTTGTTGGATGTAATTGCAGGTGAGCTATATTGTCTTTACTGTTTTAGCGTTGATATTGTTGTATTTTGTCTTTTTTTTTATATTCCTTGTTCTGAAGCATTTATATTATAAGCAGCAATTCTCTAATCAACTGTCAGAAAGATGTGTTCAATCTGAAATTAGGTTTGCCACCTATTAATACAGTGCACCAAATACTTGAAAAATAATTCAGTGGTACGTAAAGTTGCATAGGCAGGGCACAGCTAAACAAATACCAACACTGCCAATTGAAATAAATGACATTTTTAAATACGTCTGTTTTTCCACATCATACCCTGTATGTCTAATACAATGCATTATAACATCATTAAAACTGTGTAGCCTCCAACACTAGGTAAACCTTATACTCGCCTGCCTTAGTGGTGAAACAAGTAGAAATGTGTGTGCATCTGCTTACCAATTATAACATTGTGTTTGATCACTCTTGTTGATCAGCCCATGTATGCAGTAATCGATATCTTCCTATGTTGTGCTTTTATCATGCTTATAGTGGGAAATGTGGGTTTACAATTATGTGGGTTGAAGAAGGAGGATATCACCTTTTGCACACTGCACCATTTAGATAAAATTTGTCTGTTAGATCAGGCTTAGATCTGTACTAGTTCTTGAATTACCCTTCATGGTGTCATTTATTTGGAGTTGAACAAGTTTCTTTTCCAAAGCAGGAAATACAGTAGGATGAAGAGACTGTAACAGGGAAGACTGAGATAAACAACAAGGAGTTGCAGATGAAATCTAAAAACTCCCCCTAAATCATGGAGTCTCAATTTAAGCTTACCCTCTCCGCTTCTATAAGACTGACACAAATGCACTGTAGCCGAGTGTTTCATTTTTTCTGGTTTATATATGTGATTAGTAATTGGGTATGTTGTTCGGTATGTACGGAGCTCTAACTTTGTTTTTTGATTCCCTGGTTCACACATCGCATGTTACCTGCATGTTTCCTTCCACCCCGGAGTTTAAGTTATAGGTAGGAAGTAAAAGACGTTATTTCAATGTAGATTCCCTAATAGAGTCGTAGACTTGTAAGTAAAGTGGCCCTAGTCTGCGCACAGGTGAACTTTGTTTAGCTAATTATGACATCGGAGCATGTTTTCCCCAAACAGAAATCGGATTTTTATTTTATTATATGTGATTTGACGTTACAAATAAAAAGACGCTAGTTGGAAACAATTTAGGTTAACTATAAGTGACGGAATTTGCGGTCTACACATACAATGGACAAGTATGAAATAACTGCTGTGACGCGTATCTGTCTTTTGCTTCTTATAAAATTAGTTTCAGTTTACTAACATTTTTTGTCTCGTCTCACATTTTCTCGCTGCCACTAACGTCCATTTCTTTAGTTTTGAGTTTTTCACTCATATTGGGCAAAGCTTTCGTCTACTCAGTTTTTAAAACGTGTAGCAAACGAACAATGATCGCATCAGTCATTTTAATATAAGGACGAATCTGCAGAATTTAATAGAGAAATTAATTTTGAATCTTGGAATGCTGTTTAATTCAGAATTAGTATAAAGTATTGGAATGTTGCTTACTTCCTCTGCATTACCCGCGTGTTTTGTTCTTGAAATGTTTCTCACTTGTTGCTACAGTTCCCTCCCCAGGGGGTCCCTTGCCACTCTGTCGTTACGTCACCGATTCGTGGCGGGTGGGTTGAGTGTAGAGGTGTGATCTTGTTGCAGCCAATTGACAGAGGGAATAAAGAGAGGACAGGAGAGAGAAGAAAGCGCGAGCGCTACCTTTCTCCTGCTTGTTCGCTGATTTGAGTTCACAAGCACTGGTGCTCATTTTTCTTTCTCAATAAAATGTCTGTCGACTCGGAAGTCGCCGCCTCCATCCTGAGCCCACTTTCGGCCCGCTGTTTGTTAGCGTGTGGCTTGCAGTTGGCTTTGGCATACGTGCTGGCACAGAGGTTGGGTGCTCGCTGCTCTTCTACTGATAGATGGGTCCTGCTGTGGCTCTGCTACGATGCCATTGTGCATATTACGTTGGTAAGTAAACATCAGAATTTACGCCTCCGCGATAAAATTGTCATTTAAAATTAAGGCAGTGTTTCTGTATACCGAAAGATGTGGGGAAAGTAATGGAGATAAAAGCAAGCAGGTGGCTGGAAGACAGTATAACTCTCTCTAACCCTGCCTTTTTTGAAAGGCATATTCGGATAATTGCACAAATGTAGTATATGCATAATGTGAATGTTAAATTATTTTTCAGACTTTCAATCTAAAGCTTTGAAGTTTATCAGAATTGTTGACGTTACATTTTAAAATATTTTCAAGTTAAAACGACATTGTCGTAACTGATAAAAATGTAGAGGCCTGAGCTATCTACTTAAAAGTTACAGTATTTCAATTATGGATAAGTAAAAAAAAAAAAAATCTAAATCTGACTTGCAGGCATACAGTAAATACACACACATGAAGAGGAAAACCATTTAAAGTGTTTCAAATAACTGTAGATTCTTTATTCAATCTAATCACTTTCTGATCTGCTTCTACCAAGCAGATCACCTGTTTGCTGTGGGTGCAAAGGCCAGACCTAATCCTGGAATAGTGCCACTTAATCATAAGTCATACTCACACCCACAATCGTTTCAGTTTAGATTTACCATTTTTCCTAGAATGCAATATAAAAATGGGGAGTCACATTTGGTTTCTTTAGCAAGGTGTGGTCAAAATCACAAAAACTAAAGAAAGAGCAAGGAAAGAAAGCAATTCAGCTATTTGGACTTTCAAGGTCACAGTAGACAGCCGTGGTAGTTGTGGCACACAAAATATATGAATTACGCTAAATCAAACATGGTATTTGGCCAACATATTGTAGATCTTTCGTTGCCATCAGTTTTGGGAAATGAATGCAAAGTTTGGTATAATGCTTGTAGAAAAATTTAACTGGCACTTTCATGCCAAAGTTCTGCAGTGCCTTTTGATTTAGTGTTTCTGTACAAGCACCTTTTTTTTTTTTTTTACCCCCAACTACTTATGCACTGTCCTCTAGAACTGCAATTTGTGTAGTTTGTAGTGATGACTGCTACATTTTATATATTTTCATGCAGAATGCAAGAAAAAAGTTTGGCATTACAGACCCAAATGGCAACTCATGCTACAGAGTGGCAAACAATGTAGGAAATGTCAATGGGGGGGAAAAAAGAATGAATTCTCACATTAGTCATGTCACATAATCCATATGTCCATTAAGTAGTCATATGTTCAAAACATAGAGTGGGCATTTTTCACCAAAATATTAAGTTATTTATGGGAAGGGCAACATTAATTTTAAATTCTGTACTTTTAAACTGAAGATGGGACTTTGACCAGTGAATATGGGAAGAAGTGGGTCTTTGTTTTGGGGGACACCAAATAACTGAGAACCAGCCCCAACAGATGTAGCTCTTTTCTTGTAACCCCCAAATTTTTATTTCAGTTCTGTAATGCCATCAGTGCTTAGCAATGCTGCCATAAAGCTCCAGAGTCCAAGGGTCAGTTTCTAAGCAGTCACTGTATGGAGTTTGCACATTTTTTGCCATGTCTGTATTTGCTTCCCAGTGGATTCTCCAGTTTTCCTCCCATATCCAAGAAATGTGCAGGCTAAGTTCATTGAAAACTGTGAATTAACCCAGTGAGAGTGAATGCATCCTGCAATTGAGAGGTACCCAAGCCAGTGTTGGTTCCATTACTGTGTCCATTGGTAGTAGAACAAGTGAGATGAATAGTTGGATAAATGCATGATGAAATGGACAAATGGTTGAACTGTAGTCTGCCTCTTTACACACAAATCTACACCAGCTCTGTAGACATGTAGATCATTCCTTGTGTTGTTCCCAAAACCTAACTAATGTATAAAAGGGTATAGATTACATAAAAAGAACACAGCATGGTTTAAAATCATTACACATTTGTTATGCATGAAGTATTTTCATTATGTATTAATGTGTTATGGAGTCTGCCTGCTATTGTACAAACTCATTGAATAATTTAAATAGTTACCAAATGGAGCTCTGAGTGGACTGCTTCCTTTTGACAGGAACATCAAGCAAACTACAACATTAGCCACAGGAGAGAAGAAAGAAGGGAAGTGGTTATTGAAGGTTTGCTGCCATATCCAAGAGAGGGTATAGACTAGTATCATTAGGGATACTTAAAAGAATTATAAGTTTGAAGACTAACATGCCTATGCAGAGAAACTGAGGACATATGCAACACTTACTGTATGCATCTCCACAATACTATATTTAATGGGATTGTCACATAAGTAAGGAAGCCCTGCAATTTTGCCAAACTGCCATAGTGTTCCTGATAAATGTGATGCATCCAATAATGTAATAATGAGTAAAAATGCATAATTTTAAATTTAATAAATAATGATTATAATAATAACTGAAAACTTGTGTTTTTGGATATGTTTTTTTTTTTTTTTTTTTTTAGGAAGGTCCATTTGTCTACCTGTCTCTTGTAAGCACGGTGGCAACATCTGACAACTTGTTGGCTGAATTGTGTAGGTATTCTATTACTACCATCTTTGTTTTTTTGTTTTCATTGCACATATTTTATTCATGTAGTGTCGTGTTCCCTTAAAGGGTTTGGACATTATGATCACCATTTTATTATGAAGTTCAGTGTACCATCTTGCTGTTACTTTAAAAGATGCTAAATATTCAAGTATTTAGTAATACCAGGTAACTTTTTTTGGCTTTAATACAGAATGTCTCATCTGGTAGAATGAAATCCTTCTGACAGTTCTAGTCCTTCTAATATGTATTAAAATGTGTGTGTGTGTGTGTGTGTGTGTGTGTGTGTGTGTATAGAGTTGTGCTTGAAAGTTTGTGAACCCTTTAGAATTTCTGCATAAATATGACCTAAAACATCATCAGACTTTCACTCAAGTCCTAAAAGTAGATGAAGAGAAACCAGTTAAACAAATGAGACAAAAATATTATACTTGGTCATTTATTTATTAAGGAAATTGATCGAATATTACATATTTGTGAGTGGCAAAAGTATGTGAACCTCTAGGATTAGCAGTTAGTTTGAAGGTGAAATTAGAGTCAGGTGTTTTCAATCAATGGGATGACAATCAGGTGTGAGTGGGCACCTTGTGTCATTTAAAGAACAGGGATCTATCAAAGTCTGCTCTTCACAACACATGTTTGTGGAAGTGTATCATGGCACGAACAAAGGAGATTTCTGAGGACCTCAGAAAAAGAGTTGTTGATGCTCATCAGTCTGGAAAAGGTTACAAAACCATCTCTAAAGAGTTTGGACTCCACCAATCCACAGTCAGACAGATTGTGTACAAATGGAGGAAATTCAAGACTATTGTTACCCTCCCCAGGAGTGGTCGACCAACAAAGATCACTCAAAGAGCAAGGTGTGGAATAGTCGGCAAGGTCACAAAGGACCCCAGTGTAACTTCTAAGCAACTGAAGGCCTCTCTCACACTGGCTAATGTTCAGTGTTCTCCTGATGGTGGATTCATGATCAACAATGGTGTGCATGGCAGGGTTGCAAGGAGAAAGCCACTGTTCTCCAAAAAAAACATTGCTTCTCGTCTGCAGTTTGATAAAGATCACGTGGACAAACCAGAAGGCTATTGGAAGAATGTTTTGTGGACAGATGAGACCAAAATAGAACTTTTTGGTTTAAATGAAAAGTGTTATGTTTGGAGAAAGGAAAACACTGCATTCCAGCATAAGAACCTTATCCCATCTGTGAAACATGGTGGTGGTAGTATCATGGTTTGGGCCTGTTTTGCTGCATCTGGGCCAGGACGGCTTGCCTTCATTGATGGAACAATGAATTCTGAATTATATCAGAGAATTCTAAAGGAAAATATCAGGACATCTGTCCACGAACTGAATCTCAAGAGAAGGTGGGTCATGCAGCAAGACAATGACCCTAAGCACACAAGTCGTTCTACCAAAGAATGGTTAGAGAAGAATAAAGTTAATGTTTTGGAATGGCCAAGTCAAAGTCCAATCGAAATGTTGTGGGAGGACCTGAAGCGAGCAGTTAATGTGAGGAAACCCACCAACATCCCAGAGTTGAAGCTGTTTTGTACGGAGGAATGGGCTAAAATTCCTCCAAGCCGGTGTGCAGGACTGATCAACTGTTACTGGAAATGTTTAGTTGTAGTTATTGCTGCAAAGGGGGGTCACACCAGATACTGAAAGCAAAGGTTCACATACTTTTGTCACTCACAAATATATGTGATATTCAATCATTTTCCTTAATAAATAAATGACCAAGTATATTATTTTTGTCTCATTTGTTTAACTGGTTTCTCTTTATCTACTTTTAGGACTTGAGTGAAAATCTGATGATGTTTTAGGTCATATTTATGCAGAAATATAGAAAATTCTAAAGGGTTCACAAACTTTCAAGCCTAACTGTATATATGTCTATATATATATATATATATATATATATATATATATATAATATTATATATAGTGACATGTGAGTCCCTGTCTTGCACCCCAAAACACAAGGCTGACTCTCAGTGCTTTAGCAAAACCAACTTTTTTCAGCTTAAAACAGGAATAGCACAGTTATATATTGTACTGGGATCTACCACTCTCCTATACACAGACACAGCAATTCGGGAGAGTTGTGGCCAGGTTAATGGCCAAATAATACTTTTCCTTGCATCACCCGTCAAGGGCAGGTGCTCCTATCGTGACTGCGATCTTTTCGGATTTGTTTTTGTGGCACACTGTCACAGTGCTGGGAGCCCGCGGTGATATGCTGTTTTTCCACAGACGCAGTGATTGCACTTCGGGACACTCTTTGGCATGTCATCCCGCTTGGGGGAGTCCCAAAAGAGTTTAGAAACCTTACACATATATATAATATTTTATATATATATTTATATAAAAATATATATTGTGGTGCCCGGCGAGCATCCATGCCCGGCCGGGACGCCCAGGAGGAGTGGAGAAGGGCTTGTGCCTCCTCCAGGACACGAGAGGGCGTCCTCCCTGGTGGCTTTGGGGACCACGGGTACGGAGCTTGGAAGCTCAATCCTGTAGGAGCCCATGGTCACCGCCAGGGGGCGCCCCAAGGCCTTGGGAGTGTTGGCCCTCAGTACTTCCGCCACACCGGGAAGTACTGGGGGGAAGAGACTTGAAGACACCTGGTGGACTTCCGGCTTCACCATGGGAGCTTCCGCCACACATGGGTGTGGCTATGAGCCCTTGGGATCCACCTGGAGTCCTTCCAGGGGGAATAAAAGGGGCCGCCTCCCTCCAGTCAACAGCGAGAGTCGGGTGGAAGAGAACGAAGCTTGGTGGAGAGGAGTGGAGGCGGACCAAAGACTGAGAAAGGCATTGTGTGTGTGGCCAGGACTTAAGGGGTGATTGGTGCTGAGGCACTGGGTATGTGCACTATATATTGTATAAATAAACACGTGTGTGGTAAAACCATCATGTCTGCCTGTCTGTGTCCGAGCTGTTCCCCACAATATATATATTATTATTTATATTCTATACAATATATGCGCACCCAAAAGAAGAGGCCGAGTCCACAGGCACAGTCAGGGACTTTTTTTCAGATGAGTGATACCACTTTAATACACACAGACAAACGAGAAGTAATGTTACCATGTTAGTGGCTGGGTTAGACTGTTCCCCGCATCAAACATTGGCTGACCAGCACATTCCGCAGCAAGGCTGTTAACCTGCGGTTGCCTCGGTGACGAATCAAGCAATCACACCCTGCGATGATAGAGTTTTTGGCGCACTGCGCATCTGGGAAAGTTTCAGCGCCTCATGCTTTGTTCACAACAGGGGGAAAGAAGGCACAGTCTAAGCTGGGCTTAGCCAGATGCAGGAGAAAATCAGCTTTGACGGGCAAATGGTGAACATCAAAAGCAAATGGCAGCAAACTAATAAACCACCTAGTGAGTTGAGGGTTTGTATCTTTCTGTCGGCAGAGCCACTGGAGTGGAACATGATCTGCTACTAGGGTAAACTGTCTGCCCCATAAGTAGTAGCAAAGAGCCTCCACCACCCCCTTAATTGCCAAACATTCCTTTTCGATGTTTGAGTAATTTCCTGCTCAGAAACATGATGGGATGTTCTTCCACATAGAAACACTGAGAGTACTGCCCCCCAAACCAAAGCACTCACATCTGTCTGTAGAATGAATTCCTTAGAAAAGACCAGATTCCCCAGAACTTGGAATGAAGACTAAGCAGCCTTTAAGTCAGAGAAGGATCTCTCACAATCATCTGTCCAGACAATGGCGCGTTTTTTTCGACCTTATGACAGGTTAGTGAGAAGTGCGGCCCTATGAGCAAAGTTTGGAATGGATCCTCTGTGATACCCGGTGAGTTCTAGGAAAGCACGAATCTGCATCTACATTTCTGGACATGGATATCCAAGCACCTCACCGACCTTGTCCAACTGAGGTTTAATCAAACCGTTCCCCATAGAGTACCCCAAATAATGTGTTTTCAACATCTCCAATTTACACTTCTTAGGGTTAGTTGTCAACCCAGCCGTCCTCAAACTGTCAAGCGCCATTTTCAGGCTGTCAAGATGCGACCTCCAATCATTTCTGAACATGACCATTTCATCAAGATAGGCCAGAGCATAGCATACTTGGAATAGGGTTGCAGAATCCACTAAAAAGTCAACAGTGCTCCATGGAGCCCAAGTGGGGGTCTAGTGAATTCGAACAACCCATCCAGGGTGACAAATGTGGTTTTCTTGCAACTGGATGCCTCCAGGGGTACCTACCATTATCCCTTCTTGAGATCTAGGGTGGAAATGTACAAGGCTTGTGAGAGTTTCTCCAACAAGTCATCTGTATGCAGCATTGGGTATGCATCATACTTGGAAACCTTATTCAAACATGTAAAATCCATATAAAACCAAACCGCCCCACTTTGGAATCAAAACAATTGGGCTTCACCACTTGCTTTTACTTTCACTAATTACACTTCCACTCGTATCACATTCCACGTCGCTTCCAGAAGACCATATGGGTGCATCTGTATTTTAACACCAGGGTCAGTTACGATCTTGTGTTCAGCAATTTCAGTCCAGCCAGGCACAGCCAATAAGACATTAGAGTACCTCCCAATCCCAAGTGATAGCAACTCAGCCTTCTGGGAGTCTGTCAAATCATCACCAATAGTATCCTCTGTCTGATAGACTGCCGCTGATGTGGCCAACACCTTATGTGGTTTTTGCCACTCTTTCAAAAGATTAACATGTAAGATTTGCATGGGCTCTTGTTGGCTGGGTATTTTGTCATTGTAATTTAGGAGACTCGTATACTCCTCCAGTACCGCTGGACCCAGCCACCTCACCTGAAATATATGGGGGTTAGAAGGGATCATCACCAGGGGCCTCATGCATAACGGCGTGCATAGAATTCACACTATAACATGGCGTACGGACAAAAGCGGAAGAATTTGTACGCACAAAAAAAATCCAGATGCATACATCTGTGTGAATGCCAACTTCCACGTTCTTCCGCTACATAAATCCCAGTCAGCGTGAAAAGTAACGCAAGTGCACACGCCTGCTGTCCCGCCCCAACTCCTCCCAGAATTGTGCCTTTTTGAATATGCAAATCAATATAAATAGCCCTTAAGCTCAGCCTTCTGTGAAAAGACAATGGCAAAAGCACGGGGGAAAATAGAAGAATTTCAGCGAATACCAAGTGGAGGCAAGGAAAAACTTGCTATTTGTTGGTTTAAACAGTGATACAGTCAACAAAAGTAAGTTGATTGAGTGGCAGAGAAACTCGAAAGTTCAAGTTCACAAAGTCGCACAGTGCCTAAAAATATAAAGAAGCAGTCAGATATCAAAGTCGCCATGAAAAGGCGAGTCGTAGCCCACTGTCTGAGTGTCATATGAAAGCTTATTAGGGTATGGAGAAAAGAAAAAAAAGAGGGACACAGTGAGAAAAAAGCTCAAAATGCCAACTTTAATCTTGAAATTTAAACTTCAATCACGTAGTCTATTTTGTCATTAAAGTAGAACATCATTAACATCATCTTTAAATTGTTTAATTTACTAGTTTCTCAAATACTATTGTAACTAGATAGATAGATAGATACTTTATTAATCCCAATGGGAAATTCACATACACAGAGCTGCTGAAAAGGCTGCCACTCACGGCGGCGCCGGATGCACAATTCCAAAGATGCACATTAGTTTTGTTTTGTATGTGTTCTTCTATGTGTGTGAATCACTATGTGCTTCTTAAACGGGCTTTCTCTTCCTCCAACAGGATACAGAATCCATTACATTTGTGATATTACAGCTCTCTGAATAATTAAAATACTGAGATGTATACTTGCTATCATTTTCATGATAGAAATTAAAGCATGTTATTAAACATGGGAACATGGTGGCACAGTGATGGTGACGAGCATGCGCCTCGTCCACAGATTGTTCCTGTCTCCCACAAGATGCTTGCTGCGCCATGCATGACCTTCGATGAAATAATTTATTGCAGCAGTACTGTCTCTTTCAAACGTACTAACCCCCAATTCCTGTCCTTCCTTTTCTTTCTCCAAGTAACCAATCGCCACACAATCAGCTCTGTAATAGATGTTAAGCCATCTGTAAGCTTAGAACGCTGACTCTTCAAAACCTTTAACACTAGAATTACCAGAGCCTACGAAAAAACTCGTAGGTCCGGCCCACCTTAAATCCATTCGCACCTCTCTGTCAGCGTCTTTTGTCCTGTAAATGTGCTGATAAAGACAAGCAGCAAGCAGCCTAATATTCTTTCCCCCCACAGCCGCAGAACGTGCACAAAGTTCTCCCAACTCATGCCTTGATTGATTATCTGGGGGTGAAGTGCTGGAGTTTTAGAGTGGAAATAATAGATCGTTATTTGGAACACATGCATTTCATGTGTGTTCTATTTCTACAATTATCTGTGTAAACACATTGTTAAAACAAACATTTTTCATATTTTAGTAGTAAATGACAAAATGGTGGCATAAACTATATAATGTATATTGTTAATATTATACAGTACACACATACATTTGGTTTGCGTCCGTAACAGACGGTGTACATTTATAATACTTGTGAAAGTTAGTTTTATTTTCACTTTTATTCTCTCAGTCACGATGCATACTACCTCCCCCCAACCCAAGGATCTGATGCTGATAGTTTTTATTTGAAACTGGGAATAACTGTAGATGTGAGTGGTGTTTTGAGGCAACGGAACTGGAAATTCTCTGATCTGGAGGGTAAAAGCTGACACACAAACACTGATGATTCTGCCTTCTTTGTATCTCACCGTCACTTGATTTTTTTCTTTTTTTTATTCAGTTGTATTGAGTGTTCCAGCTTGAGTTTTTTCGCAGGCTCTGGTAATTCTAGTGTTAAGGAACATTTAAATATCTTCATAGTACATGTTTAATTATTCTAGCCCTCTATCTTTGCAGTGTCACGCCAGCCCCAGCAAGAATACAGCACAAGGCAGGAAAAATCGAGGCGCCAGCTCGTTGCTAGTGCTGCGACACCGTGTTCTCACATGTTTAATTATTAACAATATAGATTATTTAAATGATGTTAACATTTTATCTGTATAATGTAATAAACATATTTTGCTGTATTTCATCTTAAAAATTATATTGTCATCATATGTAAATACGCGCTTTATAAAGTGGCGCAGGTTGTGCAATTTTATAACTGTATAACTGGTTTACAGTGAGGTAATTGTACTTGTAAGTACAAACAATTCTATTATGAGTGCTTGATGGATTGATTGAGTGCATTTATAGTTCTTGGGATGAAACTGTTTCTGAAATGCGAGGTCTGTACAGGAAAGGCTCTGAAGCGTTTGTTGGATGAGAGCAGTTCAAATAGTAAATGGCTGAGGCAGCGTGTGCTTGATTATGTATACTGATAATTCTCTTTCTGATCAGCTGCTCCGAGTGGTGCAGTGAGAGTAATATGGAAAAAGATGATCTGCTGTGTCAACCCCTAATGGGAGCAGCTGAAAGTAAAACAAGAAGGTGCAGTGAGAATAACAATGCTAAAGCAACTATGGTATTTGGAATAGTTTGGCCATTCCGTGGACCATTATATTGTTACAGGTTAATTACAATCAGATGCCTTAAACAAATGAACAGTATGCGGTTAATTTCAGTGTATATGATAAAGCCGCGTCAGGGATGTGGATCTAAAAAATAAGGGAAACCACACTGGAGCAAAAGCATTGCTTTGACGCTGGGTGCCGCCAGTTTGTAAAACCAAGCGGGAGAACTTGCGTACACCAGGGTTTGAGCTAGCATGAAAATGTTCGTGGCTTTATGCCAAGTTTAGGTTTTATACATCGCGATTTGAGCACGGAAACGGGAGTACGCCACATTTTTGTGCATACGCACTGTTTATATATGAGGCCCCTGTACCAGATCGCCATATTGGAATTCGCAAAGTTTACTTTTCTTGTCATAATTACGTTTTTCTTCCTCCTGTTCCTGCTGCTGATGCTCCACCACAATAGAGAACAATTTAGAAATCTGCTTTTGGAGAGAAATGACCCGATCGACAAATCTCACCCCATGAGTTCCATTGCTAATCCCCCATCTATTCCTTCCAAAACATATGCAACAGCCCTTGTGTTTGGCGGCCAAATAACAGTTCGAATGGACTCAAGCTGGTGGATGCCTGAGGGGACTCCTGAATAGCAAACAGGATGAAGGGCAACATGGTGTCTCGGGAGGTCGAGTCATCATGGGCCACCCACCGAATCATCGGTTTTAAAGTCTTGTTAAATCATTCAGTCAGGCCATTTGTCTGTGGGTGATAAACAGTGGTGCTCAGTTGTTTAATTGCAAGGTTCTCATACAGCTGCTTCATGATGTGAGAAGTGAATGGCATACCCTGGTCCATTAAAATCTCGCAAGGAATACCAATATGCATGAATATTTCTGATGGGGACTCGGCAATAGCTTGGGCATTGAACTTCTGCCAAGCGTCCACCTCTGGGTACCTTGTTGTATAATCAACCAACACAAGCATGTGGTGATGGCCAAATTTACTCTTGGGAAGTGGGCCAACAATGTCTAACCCAACCCGCTCAAAGGGGACATCCAAAATAAGCATCAGTGAGAGGGGAACCCTAGTGGGTCTATGAGCAGAAACAACTTTATAGTCGGACCAAGACTTCCGAAACTGTCCCACATCTTGGCCTATATTCAGCCAATAAAAGCGATTTGAAATATGATCCCTGGGCATCGTGCCGAGATGACACCTCCAGACATGGTGAGCAATTTTTAAAACCATATGTCTCTGTGCCCACACGGGACCACCAACTGCTCAATCAGCCCTTCCCATATGCAACCAGAGATCACCCGATATAAGAAACCATCCTTAAATCAAAAATTGTGGTGTTTTGAAATTCCGGCCCTCCTATTCCATAAGAGTAAGAGTTATTTGTGACATGTGCTTGTTTAAATGTAAGTCTATGCTGCTGTCGGCTCATTGCAGGTGTGCAGACTCAGTCGGAGTGCCAGTCCCTGCTTCCCCAAGGCCCGATGCAGCACCCTGCTCTTCTCCAGTCATTGTTTCTTTGGGGCTTGTAGCTGTTGTCTGGCCTGTGGAGGTTGAAGGTGTGGGCGCCTGATGCAAAGAGTCCTCCAATTGTCCCATACCCTCCGGCGAAGGGTTGTGCCCTACCTCACTGGAGAAATTAGGGTCAATCTCTAAGCTGGCTCCTTGACCGACCTTGTCAGTAGCGAGCACACAACAGCAGAGAGGGGTGCCCTGCAGGTGGCTAAGATCCGTAGGAAGAGGGCAATCCTCTTCCCTATAAAGAGGCCAGAGAAAAGTGTCTGATATGGCAGTCCAAACTTTAAAGTTCCTCCCCTTAAATTTTAGAGGGAGTAAGATAGTCATCTTTAACATCTCTGTGAACACAGCAAATGTTAACCCGGCCCTTAATTTGTGTAGGTAATCTGCCAGAGCAAGTCATGACAGACTACCCAGCGGTCACTACCAGAGTCCAACACAGCTGGGATTTCGCGTCCAGCCAATTTAATAGAGACCTTTAAACTGTCTGAGCCAGACTGAGGTCCATGGACTGTGCAGGTGAGAGCAGCACTCCTGAGCCAGATGCCCCAGTTGATCACAGCAAAAGCACCTGCACTTGATCCCTGCTAGGGGTTTCCTACAGTAGTGCCTTCTACTCGTGGCATCGTTTTGTGTGTCCCCAGCAGTGTCGTCAGCAACTCCAGGAGTCTGGTCTTGAGCAGGAAAAACCAAGACAGGTGTTGCAGTAGCTGCTACTCTGAGGAGAGGCAAGGATGAGGTGGAGGCAGAGGCTGCAACCCATAGCTTCAGCAACTGGCCAGTAGGCAGTGACGCAATCGTTGGGTCGAAGTCCATGCCAAATCAGGATTGTCCCTATGTTTCTAGGTGGCTTGGGAGCCCTCCAGTCTGTGGGTCAGGTCCCTGACAAGACTGTGTCAATAGTGAGCTTTTCCACAATGTGCTCAATGATGTCTCCATTAAACCAGCTTTGAATTAGGTCTACCCAGTCCTTGACCTGTCCCTGTATAAGCCAATCCTGATCGATTTACCACAACTGAAACTGACATCCCTTGGCCAAGAGGCTCATAGCCGTCCAGAGGAGAATCTGTTGCTCCAGGAAGTCATAATCATCCAGCCTTTCGGGAGGAAGATTTTGCATAACCTGTAGGGCCTCCTTGTTCAAAACCAAAATAGCTGCCCAGCCTCTCTTGCCCCAGCACATTATTGTTGCTGTGTTTTTAAAACGGACTAATAAACACTCAGGGTCGTTAGAGGGAGCCATCTTCACCAGCCTGGCAAGGATAGGAGCACCTGCAGGAGCTTGATCTGGCTCCAGTGGGAGAGGAATATCATTTGCCTGTTGCAGATCTATTGGTGCAAGACCTTACTCTTGGCACCATTTGACATGTGAGTCTCTCTGTCTTACACCCAAGAGAAGACACTGAGTCCACAGGCTTCAGGAAAACTAACTTTATTTTTTTTAATCAAAACAGGCACAGTCAGGATCTATTTTAAGATAACTGATTCATTTGCTTCCTTTGTAGGTTTCCAGCTACAAATGTATATATGAAAAATAATATATATAAAATATTTTTTTCAGTTCCCTCTATAATTATTGGCACCCCTTGTAAAGATGAGTAAAAAAAAAAGGGTTGTAAAAAAAAAAAAAAAAATCACTTTTTGGTGAATTACACATAATCTCACACTACAAAATGTGAATTCCAACCTTTAATTGAAGTACATTTATTTTGAGAAAAACAAATCCCCCATGAAGAAATAATTATTTTTAACAAAACCTCTTGTGCTACGATTATTGGCACTCCTAGAAATTCTTATGAAGAAAATGTAACTGAAGCATTTTTCCACTATATCTTATTTTTTTTTAGGTTGATCTGAGTGTGTAGACACTTTCAAGCACTAACCAAAGTTTACCTGGGGTATAAATGTGAGGTGGCACAAAACCCAAATTCCCTTATTCATCCATCATTATGGAAAACCTAAGAGAACACAATTCAAATGAGAAGAAAGTGTCTTGATATTCATAAGTCAGGGAATTGCAATAAAAAATAGCTACTCACCTAACATGCCAATATCTTTAGTTAGAGCAATAGTTAAAAAGTTCATATCAACTGGAACTGTTATCACCTTGACTGGAAGTGAACCAAAGTTCAAGAGATTGATAAGAGTGGTACAAAAAATCCCCAAGATTTACTCTTAGAGAAACACAGGGAAAAAACAGTATTTAGGGGGGCACCAAGCATCCAGAACTACCATCAGATACCACCTTCTTGCCAACAGATTATATTTAAGGCTAGCCGGAACAATGTTATTTACCCCTCTGCTCCACAGTTTAAAATTGCAAATCAAACTATTCTGATGCAATTAAAGTGCACATTGCAGGCTTTCATTTAAGTAAAGAATTCTGAGGTGTGTAGAAACATCTGCTCAAGTTCCAGTAAATGCTTCCAAAATTATTGGCCAGCACTTCATCCTACAACAAGATAATGATCCCACACATACTGCTAAGGCAACACAGGGGTTTTTCAAAGCTAAAAAAATGGAAGATTCTTGAATGGCCAAGCCAGTTTAAATCAAATTGAGCAGCCCTTCCATATGCTATAGGGAAAATTTAAGGTGAGCAGCCCCCAAAACAAGCAGGAGCTGAAGATTGCTGCATTACAGGCATGGCATAGCATTGCCAGAGAAGCTACTCCGCACCTGGTCATGTCAATGAATCACAGACTTCAAGCAGTCATTGCATGCTATGGATATTCAACAAAGTACTAAATATGACTGCTTTAATATATCTTCTATTGTTATGTCCCAAACATTATGGTGCCCTGTAATCTGTGGGGACCATGTAGAAAAAGTATTGGAATTTCTACATGATGAGAACAAAATGTACGCAAATGCCCTTAAAGTCTGCAATGTGCACATTTTTTGATATGTAATTTTAAACTTGTGAGCAAAGGGGTAAATCAAGAAAATAGGTCTTTATTCCAAAAATTATAGAGGGTACTGTAAATATGTTCACAGTATTTACTAAATTATTTTGGAATTTTAACTAAACAAAATGGTTAAATCCATAAACATGAATGTTTACAGTTAATTATCCTCATATTAAAACACATGTTCATATATAACAGATGTATGTGTGTACTTGTGTGAAAGTTCATGCGATTGATGTTATCTTTATAGGCTCCAACTTTCCTTGATCCTGTAGTAGAAAAGGCAAATTCAGAAACTGGATGGATGTTTTGTAAGTCATAGAGGTTAGGGTTGTCAAGTCAAATGTAAATACTGAAAAATCATTTAAATACTATGTGATTTAACAACATAAAGATTTATTGTAGCTTAAGGAAGTAGGCAGATAATATATATCTTATTAAGTTGATATAGTTGAAAAGGAAGGGTAGATAATGTAATAGTAGCAAAAGGATTGTGGAAAATTATAAACCAAGATCTTTCAAAGTGAGGTTTTTTTTTGTCCCACATGGTTCTGTTTGCTCTTTTTTGTAGGCAGTGAACACTTGATCTCACCTGAGTCCATTATTAGGAGACACCAAATAAATTAAACTTTTTATTGGTCCAACACTGGAAACGCTACTGGATAATACATTTTCAAAAGTGTTAGTTTCTTTTTGAATCTCCTTGTAGATAACTGTCACTGCAGTACCACATAGCAATCAGAAACACAAACTGATGACAATAGTGATTTCATTGTCACAGCAGTAAAATATAAAAATAAAAAAAATGTTTTCATTTAATAGTAATGTTTAACATTTGTGTCCATATGTCAGTGTGTCCGTTATATCTGGTTAGGGTGAAGACAGGTATAATGGCTGTAGGCAAAAAAGAGCCCCAGTAGCACCCCTTGGTAGAGTGTCAGAGTATTTGTGGTAGAGGCTGAAGTTAAAGGTGCTCCAGGACAGTATCATTGAAACAGTCATAGTGGCCTTAACTTTTGCTGTTGTCCTTTTTACTTTCATTGTATCTAGTGAATCCAGAGTTTGTCTCATAATGCAGCTGGCCTTCTTGACTAGTTTATTCAGGTGTTTGACATCCCTTGAGCTGGTGTTACTCTCCTGGTGGACAACAGCTTTAATTATTTCAGTGGACTGTATTGATTGATTGTTAGTGCATCCATATAAGCTTGTCACACACATTAAAAGACCTTAAAAACATGACCCCACTCTTTTTAGTAGAACAGCTCTCTGTAGTCCATGTAGTCAAGTCTGCTATTTAGTTGAACTCCAGGAATTGATGTCTGCAACATGACCACTTTCTCATCATCCTATGGCATGTCAGAAGTCCACTAGCTACTTTTTCTTGGTAATGTTCAATTACTGGTGGACCTCATTGCACCATAAGACAAAGGTATTATCGTTTTCTGTCAATAAAACAGTAATTTTCAGGTGAAGAGCCAGAAATAATTCAGTGTCTTGAAATATATCTGGTAGTTGAGTCATGGCAACTGGACTTCTTTCTTGTTAGGTAAATACGTTTCATTGCTCATCACTGCGCAACCACCACAATCCAACCTCACCAGGTAAGGAGAAAAGGGCCCTGTCATCCATTAGCAGGGATGAAACTATCACCATACTGCCTGCAGACAAAGGAAGATGCACTGCTATTCTAAACACTTTTGGAGGATAAACACACATATGAAAAACTGAAAAGGGACCTCACCAACATCAACAAAAAAGTGATAGACTGCCTGAAGCACCTTACATCTTGCCTGAAGAAGGGGCCTGAGTTGCCTCGAAAGCTTGCATATTGTAATCTTTTTAGTTAGCCAATAAAAGGTGTCATTTTGCTTGGCTTTTCTCTACATTCATAATGGCTAACACGGTACAACACCCTAGTACTACTGAAGCACCTTGAAATGGAAAACGCCATTGACAGAGGAACCTATCATCGTTTGTATCCTGGGGAGGCCACCCCCTGCCTTTATGGCCTTCCCAAGATACACAAGGAAGGAGCCCTCCTCAGACCCATTGTCAGCAGCATTAACTCTGTAACTTACAACATTGCCAAATACCTAGCCACAATCCTAGCACCTTTAGTTGGACACACGGACCACCACATCCACAATTCAGAAGAGTTTGCTTCCATGGTCAGGGAGCTGAAACTGAATACGGATGAAACCATGGTATCCTTTGACGTCATATCTGTCTTCACCAGCATCCCCACCACTGCTGCATTAACAGCTGTAAGGAGGAGACTGGTAGAAGATGGCACCCTCACCACCAGGAGCCACCTTAACCCAGATCAAATCTGCTTACTCTTGGATATGTGTCTGAACACCACTTCTCATACAGAGGTGACTTTTACAGACAGAGACATGGCTGTGCCATGGGTTCCCCAGTGTCACCCATTGCAGCTAACTTGTACAAGGAAGAAATGGAGGAGAAAGCGCTCAACTCTTTCCCAGGGACGACACCAACCCACTGGTTCAGATATGTTGATGACACCTGGGTAAAGATCAAGATCCGGGAGGTTCAGACCTTTACAGACCACATTAACTCAGTGGACACAAACATACAATTTACTAGGGAAGACTCCAAAGATAACCGGCTGGCTTTTCTGGATTGTGCAGTCATCTTTGGGACTGAGGGAATGCTAGAAATAGAAATCTACAGAAAACCCACCCACACTGACCAGTATCTTTTGTTTGACTCACACAAACTAGGAGTTATCAGGACTCCACACCACAGAGCAGAGAATATTCCCACTTCCAGAGAAGCTAAGAAGAAGGAAAACAGGCATCTGAAGACAGCCCTTAAGACCTGTGGATATCCCAAGTGGACCTTTAACAAGGCAGTATCTTGTTCCAGAAAAAGGACAACGGTAAAGTCAAAGTCCCAAGACCAATGGAAGAACCTGGTTATTCCATACGTGGCTGGTGTATCTGAAAAGTTAAAAAGGATTTTTGGAAAACACCACATACCTGTCTACTTCAAACCCACTAACACACTGAGACAGAGACTCGTCCACCGAAACAGAAGAAGAGCAATGTAATATATGCCATTCAATGCAGAGAAGAGTGTCCTGAACTATACATTGGAAAGACCAAACAGCCGCTACAGAGGAGGATGGCCCAGCCCAGAATTAGTAACACCTCGGTGTTTGGGGGGGGATGGGGGGGGAGAGGAATGGGCTGTGTACCTCCATTTGAAGGACAAAGGACACTCATTTGAGGACTTTAACGTCCAGATATTGGATAGAGAAGAGCAGTGGTTTGAGAGAGGGGTGAGGGAAGCTTTGCATGCGCAAATCAACAACCCCTCACTCAACAGAGGTGGAGGCCTTAGGCATAACCTGTCTTCAATTTATCGTGCTTCCCTTTCATCCATCCCCAGGAAAATCGGGCCCATTTCACACCTCCACCAGGTGGACCACTCTTAACAACCCACTCTATGGGGGTAGGAGGGGCTGTCAAAAGGTGTGACGGTTACATCTACCCACACCTCCCCCTTCCTTTGTTTTACTCAAGAAGTCTAATCAGGGCAGGTGTGAAGTGAAACTAACCTGGAGGATAAAATTGTGGTCTCTAACAACATTCCGCAGACTGACGAAGCTGCTTGGATGAGCAGTGAAAGTCCAGTTGCCATGACTCAACTACCCGATAATTTCACCTGGATGACTGGGAATCTTCAGACATGTTTTGAAAAATATTTTCACCTGTCGTCCTTTTTTTACATTTAAGATTTCCGTGGCATAGGATTTCATTCAACAAATATGAAATTGGTTAAAAAATATAACAACAAATTAGGAAGAAAACTATTTTTAAATAGTTAAATCGGGACTCGGAGGTGGGCTCCCCCATCTCTGGGACTGAGGTCACTGACGTGGTCAAAAAACTCCTTGGTGGCAGGGCCCCAGGGGTGGATGAGATACGCCCGGAGTTCCTCAAGGCTCTGAATGTTGTAGGACTGTTTTGGTTGACACGCCTCTGCAACATCGCATGGACATCAGGGACAGTGCCTCTGGATTGGCAGACCAGGGTGGTGGTCCCCCTCTTTAAGAAAGGGGACCGGAGGGTGTGTTCCAACTACAGAGGGATCACACTCCTCAGCCTCCCTGGAAAAGTCTTTTCGGGGTCCTGGAGAGGAGGGTCCGAACCTCGGATTCAGGAGGAACAGGGTGGTTTTCGTCCTGGTCGTGGAACTGTGGACCAGCTCTACACCCTTAGCAGGGTCCTGGAGGGTGCATGAGAGTTTGCCCAACCAGTCTACATGTGTTTTGTGGACTTGGAAAAGGCATTCGACCGTGTCCCTCGGGGAATCCTGTGGGACCGGATCCCCTGATAAGGGCTGTTCGGTCCCTGTATGATCAGTGTTAGAGCTTGGTCCGCATTGCCGGCAGTAAGTCGAACCTGTTTCCAGTGAGAGTTGGACTTCGCCAGGGCTGCCCTTTGTCACCGATTCTGTTCATAACTTTTATGGATAGAATTTCTAGGCGCAGCCAGGGCGTTGAGGGGGTCCGGTTTGGTGGACTCAGGATTGGGTCACTGCTTTTTGTAGATGATGTTGTCCTGTTTGCTTCATCAGGCCGTGATCTTCAGCTCTCTCTGTATCAGTTCGCAGCTGAGTCTGAAGCGGCTGGGATGGGAATCAGCACCTCCAAATCCGAGACCATGGCCCTCAGCCGGAAAAGGGTGGAGTGCCCTGTCAGAGTTGGGAGCGAGATCCTGCCCCAAGTGGAGGAGTTCAAGTATCTCAGGGTCTTGTTCACGAGTGAGGGAAGAATGGAATGTGAGATCAACAGGCGGATTGATGCTGCATCCGCAGTGATGATGCAGGCTCTGCATCAGTCTGTCGTGGTGAAAAAGGAGCTGAGCCGTAAGGCAAAGCTCTCAATTTACCAGTTAATCTACATTCCTACCCTCATCTATGGTCATGAACTATGGGTAGTGACCGAAAGAACGAGATCGCGGGTACAAGCGGCTGAAATGAGTTTCCTCCGCAGGGTGTCTGGGCTTTCCCTTAAGGATAGGGTGAGAAGCTCAGTCATCCGGCAGGGGCTCAGAGTAGAGCCGCTGCTCCTCCGCATCGAGAGGAGTCAGATGAGGTGGCTCCGGCATCTGATCAGGATGCCTCCTGGACGCCTCCCTGGTGAGGTGTTCCGGGCACGTCTAACCGGGAGGAGGCTGTGGAGAAGACCCAGGACATGCTGGAGGGACTATGTCTCTCGGCTGGCCTGGGAACGCCTTGGGATTCCCCCGGAAGAGCTAGAAGAAGTGGCTGGGGAGAGGGTAGTCTGGGTATCACTGCTCAAGCTGCTGCCCCCGCGACCCGACCTTGGATAAGCAGAGGAGGATGGATGGACTATTTTTAAATAGCTACTGTGGTTGAAATTTAACATCTTATTAAAGAAAGAAACCTCCTGTAACAGGACAATTCTTTAATCAGGCAGGAGAAAAGCTGTTCATTGTATATTTGAATTAGTCATCAGCAAAATGCCTTGGAGGGAGCATTCTTCAAAAGCAGTCGTTACAGCATGGTCAGAATGATCAGAATGGTCTGAGAAACAAAGAATAGAGGTTCATTTTATAAACTGTTGAATTTACATACAGTGTCAATCAATGCATCCATTTTACTCTGATTGGTTTGTTGGTTTACACCCAAATGATTGATATAAAATAAAAGTCTATTATATTCTGGTTCTTCTATGAGATGAGCCACCATCCTTGAAATGTCTGTGCATATAACTGTCCATTCTGTCCATTTGTTGTTTATAGGACATCTGCTGATTTCTTAGTCATCTCTTAGGCCGGATTTATACTTCACGTGACGCGACGCATGCTGCAGAGGATGCTCCTGCTATGCAAGTGTTGTACTGTTTATACTTGCACGCGTACTTTACGTAAATCTGGAGGAATCCACTAGGTGGCAGTGTGAGATATTATCACGGGGAGAATAGGTTTGGCTTTGCTGTGTTGTGAATTGCCTGGAACACCCATTAAACTCCGATGACACCTTACCGCAATATCTCTGAAAAGGATGCTTAATGATTAAATCCATCAGTCCAGGGATTTGTCCATTTCAGCTAGTATTGGGCACGAGGCTGAAACAATCCCTGGATGAGGCATCAGCTCATCGCAAAGTGAATACAAGCACACACATACACGCTAGCGTCATTTTAGTGTAACCAAATCTGCATATTTTTAGAAGGAAACCGGAGCACACTGTGGAAACCCAGCAGGAAAACATGTAAACTCCAGGCAGGGAATATCAGCGACATGACTCCCTGCAAGACAGCAGTGCTAACGTTCTGCCACCGTGTCACCCCCATGTGTGTCATTATTAACAGTATTCATTATTTAAACGAAATTACTAATTTATCTGTAAAATGTAACATATAGTTCAATGCATTTCATCATGAAAGTGATATCAAGTATAAATCTAAGGATTCTAAATGTGCAGAGAGTTGGAATATCATACATTTAATGTGCTCAGTGTGGCGATCTATTGCTGTTTGCCAGTGCTGTCAGTACCAGAGGAATCCCTAGAAAAAAAAGACGGCACAGAAGACGGTATGTGAGAGTTTTAAAATGTATCGTGTCATTATGATCGGGAATATGCAACGCTTGAATATAAAAGCACCACGAATGCATCTGTATGTCGGCATTTTGCTTCACCACTTCGAACCATTCATCAAACATAGAAGCGCGCACACCGATCTCATAGGATCTGCAAAGCGGCTTTCTGTCACATGTAGATAGTAACCAGAGACTCTGACGTCACATTCCAACTTTTATCACACTGCGCCCCCCCGGACTTTTTCCTGGTACTACAACTCGCTCACGTGTCACGTTAATTTCTGAGGACCTGCTCCGAGGACGCATCAAATGAACGCTGGGAATGTGCGTGGCAGCCATGATGCATGAGCGTGAAGTATAAATGAGCCCGAAGTCATCCTTTAGTACATTTTGTATATTACATCAACCTTTCTTCTGGTGCATTCTTTATTTACTTGACCATCTCAGTATTTTTCCTAAACCAATTCTTATATTTCAGTGTACGTTTTGTTGTTCACTTGATCTTTATCTTGTTTCTGACATTTATTAACCCTTTATGCTATTTCTTAAAGATGAATACTATGTTACCCTAAAATTATTCTTCCACGCTACATGTCATGAAGATAGTATAATATTATGATAAAAATATGTAATTTGACAAAAAAAACTAGGTTAAAACTAGTATTGTTAAAATCTCGGAAGATGGCTGGTCAGTCAGTGGGCTCAGATCAAAGTCCATATTAATAGTCTGACATAGCCTAGAATATAAGGGTTAGATAGAATTTTATGATGCCCCTTCTTTCTCCAAGGGGAACGCCTGGGCTAGAATAGGGTTGTGACTGGAGTTGTGGTTGAATGGGGTTGCTTGTGATAGCGGGTCCATGGCTCAGAACAAAAGCCCAGTTTTTAAATAGATAATCGCTGCACTCACGGGTAGGTGGTAGTGTGGCCAGAGCGGTTCTCAGATGCAACGTGAGGTGGACATTTCCTCTATGTGCACAGGTGAGGAATCGTCCACATCTGTAATTGAAGCTGAGAACTGCTAATCGCCACACCTGAGCCACATCCCCATTATATATAGTAGGAGTGCAAGTGCGGAGGGGGAGGAAAAGGAACTGAAAGTGCAAAGTGAACAGAGGTTAAGGGAGAAGACGACGGCAGGAAGCTGAAAGCCGGTGCGTGCATGCGTGAGCAAGCGAGCGAGCGGGTGAAGGCAGGCTCACTAGAGAGAGCAGGCAGCTGGGAGTAGAGCCCCTTAGGAGTGTTAGGCCAACACTCTGGGCAAGGTAGAAGTGGTCGCTCCTGCTGAGCGCTTTGGAGGAGCAAGAGTTATTGGAAGGTGGTTGTCTTGCTGCAAAATGTAGCAGGAGTCAGGAGGCTTTGGAAGTGGCAGCCCCAGCGTGAGCATCCTGGTCGCTGGGGAACCCAGGTTATAGTCTGGAGAGTCCTATGGAGCCAGGAACCACAGGGCTACAGACTCAAAGGAGGAGGTCAGCTGCAGGTAAGAAGACTCCCCTGGTGCATAGCCTGGATGGGAGAAGCAGGGGAGCTGCCAGTAGAAGAAGGTACAGTGCTTTGTTTTAAAGGACTGCTTCCAGCTGTAGTATTTTAACTTTGTTTTTATGGATTTATTCATTGGGTTTTAACCTCCACCTTTTCACTGATTTTTTTTAATGGATTATTTATTTAATGACTTTTAGAAGCACTGCACTATTTATTTTGAACACTGTTTTTGGTTTTGTTGTTATTAATAAAAACACTTGCACCTTTTTGCACCATCCCCTTGCTTCGTGATGTCTTCGCTGTACAGCTCATCCGGTGACATCACCAGTGGTGTCAGGTTCAAGAGCTCCCAAAAGGAAGATGGGAGCATAGAGTAGAACGTGCATCGTCACATTGCTATGAAGTAGTGAGTCTGCTTGTCCTGTTGGTTTAAGTGGTACCATACATCAGAGAAGGTAAAGATAGAGGTAACAAAGCAACTCTTTTGCTGCCATTTTCCATCCATGGATAAAGAGGCATTTGTCATCACTGTCTCAATTTAAAGGCTTTGTGGGTTAAAAGATGGAACAGAACATAAAACAGAGAGGCACAGTGTAGCAAGCATATACTTGGGTTGTAATTGTATTTTTGTCACTTATTTGTATGTTACTATTTTAGACATATTATCTACAATACATGAATAAATGTGAATGTAAATATAATGCAACTTTTCTCCTGCCTGTTCTGGTACTCTCTCTTGTTACCTGGTGTTATACATGCCAAAGGATGGGAGAAGCGCAAGACTACAGAAGCAGTCAGTCCTGGACTTAAAGCATGCTGTTAAGGTCTGCATAATAAAGAAAATAAAGGGGAGAACAGAGTTACTGCAATACCTTACTATGACAAAACAATGGAGTCAGTGAATGGTTTGAACTAACTAGGAAACATTAATCTTAATATTGTATTACTGTGCATTTATTGCAACACTATAGCCTCACCATGATGGCAAAGCAGCATGGTACAACCTGACAGAGATAAGCAAGACACACCAAAAGCGTTCGCTCCAGCACTAATAAATAACTGGTAGAGAGTTTACAGTGGAAAAGAAAATGTTTAACAAGGTTTTGGGTTTACTGGCAGGTTGTGTCTTAATTTTCCGTCTATCGACAGTTAGTTTCAGCCTCGGACCTCACACGTGTTATTCCATGATTATTGGCCAGTGTTTTAAAGTTGATGCCAAGGCTTAGTGCAGTTGTGGATGGCTGGGAGTCCAGAATGACAGCCACAGGGGAGTCCAGTTTGTTTATTGATGGATTTATACTATTGCATTTTTTTTAAATAACTTTGAGGTTAGGTAGGATTATATATGGTTATGTTAGGTGGTGATCGAGTATGTTTATTTGTGTTTGTTATGTATGTCTGATGCTTTGATTTCTGTTTTTATATGTGCAGTTCCCTCTCTAGGACAAAAATGGTGTCTCCCGGTACGTATGCATGCTACAACGGAGAACTGAGTCGTCTTATAAGTACAGTTGTGGCAACAAGAGGAAGACAGTTTGAATAACTGTATAGACTTGGGGAGACAGAGTTAGTGTGTGCGAGGTGCACCAGACTTGGAGGTGGACCAGAAGGCTGCTGAGATTTTTGTACCATGCACATTTCACTGTAAATATTTTCACAAAGAACTGTGAGTTCTTGTTTTAAAATTAGCTGTAATGGAATAAAAATCTACATCTGCCTATTATTACACCCTCAGTCTTGTTCGGTCCCAAACTACTAAAACCTTAGAACAATCTAGACAAGAACAGGCCATTCAGCCCAACAAAGCTCGATAGTTCTATCCACTTATTTCTCTCTATTATATAAAAAAAATTCTGGGACAAGACTTTTTAGCCTGGGACAAGATGTGAATTTTTCAAAGAGATAGTTTCAAGTCCTGCAAGAGGAGACTTTGTGCCAAGAGACTTAACCACACCGGTGCCGGAAATAAAAGACAAAGAGTAGATGACAAAGTTGAACGTCGTAAAGAGGTTAAAAAATGTTGGTGCAATACCCATGCAGAGCAGGTTAGATATAATGAAAGTACTAAAATTAGAAAGTGTCAAAAAAATGATAGTAGAGATCGCATTAGCGCAAACAAATGGAAATTATTACTCGGTGAAGTAACAGAACAGCAAAAACAGATCAAATATATTGTTTGGATTTAAACTTTAAGTCAGAGACTTGTAGATTGTCTAATTCGTGTTGCCATAAGGTAAAAGTAGTTTTTCTTCCCAATGAAGAGGCATATCCGTGAGAATTTAAAGATTTGTTGTTTGGTGAAAGTGAAATCCACATACGCGAGCGGCAGAGACACAAAGTGGTTGGTGCGTAGCACAGGCCGGGGGGTTAGCGAGCAAAGCCCCCTAGTTTTCCAAAAAAAAAAATCAGTTCGAGTTTTGAAAGTCCCTAAAGTTTTACTGTCTCCCACACTACTTGGTAGCTTATTTCAAGTGTCTATTGTTCTTTGTGTAAAGAAAAACTTCTTAATGTTTGTGCGAAATTTAACCTTAACAAGTGTTCTTAATGAGCTCGTTTTAAAATAGCAGTCTTGGTCCACTGTACTAATTCCCTTCATAATTTATAAACACTTCAATCATGTCACCTCTTAATCTTGTTTTGTTTAAACTGTATAGGCTCAGCTCTTTTAATTAAAAATAGCAGCGGCCCTACCACTGACCCCTGTGGAACACCAGTCTTAACCTCAGCCAATTCTGATGAGGTTCCTCACACCATCACCCTCTGCTTCCTATTTCTGAGGCAATTTTGCACCCATCTACAAACAACACCCTGTACTCCCACTTCTTTTAGTTTGATGCCCAACCTCACATGTGGCACCTTATCAAATGCTTTCTGAAAGTCAAGATAAATAATATCATATACACCACTTTGATCATATCATTTTGTTGCCTCCGCTTAGAATACCAGCATGACAGTAAAACACGACCTCCTTCTTCTGAACCAATGCTGATTGTTCCTACTAACTCCAGTCCTTGAAAGGTGTTACTCAATCTTATCCTTAATAATTCCTTCCATTAATTTTCCTGTGATGCATGTTAAACTTACTGGCCTATAGTTACTTGGATCTGCCCTGTCACACTTTTAATATAATGATAGATACTTCATTAATTCCCAAGGGGAAATTCACATACTCCAGCAGCAGCATACTGATAAAAACAATATTAATTAAAGAGTGATAAAAACACAGTGCAAGTTAAAAACTTTAAGGCGGAGAGTGTGAGACAGGTATAACAGTCAATAACATTGTATAATGTTAACGTTTACCCCCCTGGGTGGAACTGAACAGTCGCACAGTGTGGGGGAGGAACGATCTCCTCAGTCTGTAAGTGGAGCAGGACATTGACAGCAGTCTGTCACTGAAGCTGCTCCTCTGTCTGGAGATAATACTGTTCTGTGGATGCAGTGGATTCTCCATGATCGGCAGGAGCCTGCTCAGCGCCCGTCGCTCTGCCACAGATGTCAAACTGTCCAGTTCCATGCCTACAATAGAGCCTGCCTTCCTCACTAGTTTGTCCAGGCGTGAGGTGTCCCTCTTCTACGTGGTGGTGTGCTGGGGAGGCAGCATAAAGAAGAGGGCGCTCACCACAACCGTCTGATAGAACATCTGCAGCATCTTATTGTAGATGTTGAAGGACGGCAGTCTTCTAAGGAAGTATAGTCAGCTCTGTCCTTTCTTAAACTGGACTGGACTGCCAATACTGATGCTCTGTGTATCATCCAGCTGCACTACCAGGTATTTATAGGTCTGTACCCTCTGCACACAGTCACCTTTGATAATCACGGGGTCCATGAGGGGCCTGGGCATCCTAAAATCCACCACCAGGTCCTTGGTTTTGCTGGTGTTAAGTTGTAGGTGGTTTGAGTCGCACCATTTAACAAAGTCCTTGATTAGTACCTACTGTATACTCCTCCTCCTGCCCACTCCTGATGCAGCCCACGATAGCAGTGTCGTCAGTGAACTTTTGCACGTGGCAGGACTCCGAGTTGTATTGGAAGTCCGATGTATATAGGCTGAACAGGACCGGAGAAAGCACAGTCCCCTGCGGCGCTCCTGTGTTGCTGACCACAATGTCAGACCTGCAGTTCCCGATACGCACATACTGAGGTCTGTGTGTAAGATAGTTCACGATCCATGCCATCAGGTATGAATCTACTCCTATCTCTGTCAGCTTGTCCCTACGGAGCAGAGGTTGGATGGTGTTGAAGGCGCTAGAGAAGTCCAGAAACATAATTCTTACTGCACCACTGCCTCTGTCCAAGTGGGAGAGGGATTGTTGATGATGGCATCCTCCGCTCCCACCTTCTCCTGTAATGCGAACTGCAGAAGGTTTAGGGTGTGGCGGACCTGTGGCCTCAGGTGGTGAAGCAGCAGCCGCTCCATGCTCTTCATTACATTTGATGTCAGGGTGACAGGCCTGAAGTCATTCAGCTCACTAGGATGTGATACCTTTGGGACTGAGGTGATGCAAGATGTTTTCCAAAGCCTCGGGACTCTCCCCTGTTCCAGGCTCAGGTTGAAGATGCGCTGTAGAGGACTCCCCAGCTCCAATGCACAGGCCTTCAACAGTCGTGGCGATACTCCATCTGGACCCACTGCTTTGCTGGCACGAAGTCTCCTCAGCTTATATATAATAATTTAATATAATATAATGGGATGATATTTGCCATTTTCCAGTCCTTCAGAATCTCTCCAGTGCGCATTGACTTGGTAAAAATATGTGTCAAGGGTTTATATATGTACTCGCAAGCTTCCTTAAGAACTCTAGGGTAAATCTTATCTGTTCCTGGTGATTTGTTTTGTTTCAGCCTATTTAATCTGATAAGTACTTCTCTCTCACAATTTCCAAATCCATCAGTACCTCCTTAGTAGTCCTGTGATCTGCTCCTGCAGGTGGCTTGGGATGATTATAATAAACAATATTTGCCCATTCTTCCTTAACAATTTTTCTAGCTGTGTATAGTTCATTGAGAAGGGTGATGGACAATAATTCTGAAGTCTTGCTATAGATAGCCAGCTAACACCTTGACATTATTGACTATACTGTACTGCAAAGGATGGTCAGAGTCTCACATAAACAGGGGCCTTTGGTTTCTTTCTTAAATTTGGTTTAAGTAATAAACATATTTGGGAAAGATTTATGATGCAACCCCCGATCATTTCATTCAGATGTATTTATTTGTGTCAAAAATACCTGTACATTTTTTAGTACATAACATGGCCAGTTGTTAATTGTTTTAAAGTAATACAGCTCCCACTTGCAGCTTAGGGTGCTGTAGGCCTTTACACATATAATATTTAAATAAAATGCTAACTATTATTCCATTAAGGTAAATAAAAAGCATTTTAAACCAAAAACAAAATGTTAACTTCAGACAAGTTTTTATTTTTCAAAAATATCTCTTTGAACTATAATAAATACATTAAATGTGAATCGTAGGACATATAAGAACATGAGGGCAACTGTTAAAGTTATTAGGGAGGCTAAAAAGCAGAAATATAGCAGATACGATGAACGATAACCCAATGCGATTCCTGCAGTATTTTAGTAGTAAAAACAGTCAAGGAGGAGGCGAAGTGCATTAGGAATAGTAAAGGGCAATTAATAAAGAAAGACGGTGACATAGCAGATGCTCTCAACTTGCATTTTTCTGAGGTCTTCACATATCAGGAAGTAGATATCCTCCCAGTGGTAGAAGGGACTACTAAGGAAGTACAGAGTGATTTGGAAATTATAGAGGGAGACTTACTACTTAGATTAAATAGGCTGAATTAAAACAAACCACCTGGACAAGATAATGTTTATCCTCAAGTACTTAAGGAAGTTAACGAGTACATATATAAGCCCTTGATGCATATTTTTAGGAAATCACTGCACACTGGGGAAATTCAGAAGGACTGGAATGCGGCAAATATACAGTATATATATATATATATATATATATAATATATATATCCCGCTGTATAAAAAGGTTTTCCAGTCAGATCCAAGCAACTATAGGAAAGTAAGTTAACATGCATCACGGGTAAATTAATGGAAGGAATTATTAAGGGAAAGATTGAGCGACGCATGCCAAGAACCAATGTTTACTGTACAGTCATCCGGGGTTCACGTTTTACTAACATGATGGAATTCTATGAGGAAGTAAAAAAAGGATATTTTCAAAGTGGAGCATATAATATTATTTATCTTAACTTTCAGAAAACATTTGATAAGATACCACATGAAAAGTTGAGCATCCAACTAAAAGAAGTGGGAGTTCAAGGTGTTTTGAAGATGGAAACAAAATTGGCTCAGACACAGGAAGTAGAGAGTTATGGTGCCAGGATCCCTTTCAAAATGGCTGACATGAAGAGTGGTGTTCCACAGGGTTCTGTCCGAGGGCTGCTGTAATTTTTTTACATATATATTGTGAAACCTAACCAGACACACAGGGGCACAAATCCCAGCACTTCACAGACTTTATTTACAGTTTCAGATTACCACATAGTTCCTTTCTTTCCTTGTCTCTTCAGCCTCCACTCCTCCCTCAAGCTTCATCCTCTACCTCCCGACTCTAGCTGTCTGAATTGTGGCTGCTGTCCCCTTTTATGTAAAGAAGAATGGTCTCAGATTCCATGCTATGTATTCTCCCAAATTTATAAAAGGTTACAAGATTCAGTGCTGTTATATTGACAGAAGGAGGGTGTTCAAAATGTTGAATGCAGGGGTGCCAACAATTGTGGCACATGTTTTTTGTTAAAAATATTTACTTCCTGATGAGGGCTTTGTTTTTCTTTGAATAAACTTGTTTCAATTAAAAGTCAGATGTTTCTCATTTTTTCAGTGCAGGATGACGGTACTTCAGCAAAAAGTGATTTTTTTTTCTCTAACCATTCTTACAAATTTTTACAAGGGGTGCCAATAATAGTGGAGCATCAGATAAAGTGGCACCTCATTTCAGTAGTCAACATTTTGAGCATATAACATGCAAAGGCAGTGATCAGAACTCGGCATACATTACCCCAGCATTGAGGAAGCAGTTGAGCAGACTTATTCTGCAAAAACCAGGCAGCGAGAACAAAGCTTCACACACGTAAGCTATCCAGAGAAAGATCTGCCACCATAAACAATGTGAACCGAAACGGAAGAGAGGTAAATGAGCTAGTGTACACATCAGAAAAGATAAAAAAAAATGACCAGGCCAGCTCTCTCAGTTCTCTCCTGCTTTCAACTGTTCGCTCACTGGACAACAAGCTGGATGACCTTTGAATTCAGTGGATAACCCAATGAGAAATGAAAGACTGTTCCATTTTTACCTTCACTGAAATGTGGCTCCATAGTAACATCCCTAACACAGCCATTCACTTGGATGGACTGACCACTTTCTGAGCAAACAAAGTTGCTTTACCGATGGGTAAGGTGCATCAAGGCAGTTTATGTGAACAACAAATTTGTGCTTAAACTGTGCAGTAGAGTCAAGCCACTGCTCACTAGTGCTGTCCTTTTCATTTGCCATGTGACTTTACTGTTATCTTTATGCTGGCTGTTTACATCACTCTGGAATTCAATTCTAAAGAAGCGCTGAGTGTACTTTTGTACTTTACAATTGTTAGATTGCTACAAAACACAAATCCTGGTGATTTTCTTACTGTGGCTGAAGATTTTAATCAAGTAAACCTGAGGATTGTTCTCCCTAACTTTTATAAATACGTGAACTTTCCAATCAGGGGAGAGATTAATCTAGACCTCATGTCTACAAAATCTTGTGATGCTTACAAAGCCATACCCCGCCAACATCTTGTTTTTTTCTGATCATGTTTTAGTTGAAGTACTGCCTGCATACAGAACACTATACAAACTGCCCAAAACAACTTTCAGACAGATCAGGGTTTGGCCAGATTTCAGCCCTGTAGGACTGTTTTAATCACAGGGACTCAGCCATTTTTAAAGCAGCTGTCATCTATGGCCATCAGTTCAACTGAGAGTAGTCCGCTTCATCAGTCACTGGCTACATTAATGAGTGCATAAATGATGTGAATGTCTCAAGGACTATCAAAACATATGAAAATCAGGAACTATGGGTGACAATATTTTCCTATGGCAGGCAAGCACCTCCAAGTGATTTAAAACCACCAGGAGAATCCTGTCTCTTGCTTCAGTGACTGTCTGTTTATAGCAGTCATACATGTCCTCATGAAGTGTTTTGAGAGGCAATTCATGAGCCACTTGAAAACTTCCCAAAATCCAGTGACCCTCTCCAGTTTGCTTTTCACCCAAACAATTCTGCTGAAAATGCCATGTCATCTACTCTTCATCTGCCCCTGTCCCATCTGGACAATAGAGACACTTGTGCTAGAGTGTTTTTCATTGACCTCAATTCAGCTTTCAACATCATCATACCTTAGAAACTCATAGGGAAGTTAGTCCCCTAAGCTGCAACACTTCCTATGCAACTGGATTCTGGACCTCCTGATAGAGAGACACCAGACAGTCCGTGTCAAACATCTCCAGTTTTATCACGCTGAGCGCTGGTGCCCCTATGGCTGTGCTTCCATCCCAATTCTGCTCACTCTGCTGACTCACAATTGTATGATTTCATACAACTCTAATATCAGTAAGTTTGTGGATGATACAACAGTGCTGGGTCTCATCGGCAATGGTGGGAATGAGTCAGCTTACAGAATGGAGACATGGCAATTGACAGACTGGTGCAAGTGGAACAATTTGTCTCTTAAAATTGGACAAGGCAAAAGATATGACTGTTGACTTCAGGAAGATCTATGCTGTCCACATCCCACTGTGCATTGAAGTCTTTGTGGTGGAATTGGTCAAGACCACTAAATTCCTTGGTATACAATAGGCAGTTGACCCTACTTGGTCAATTAACTCCTTTGGCAAGGTGGTGCTGTAGCATCTCTACTTCCATTGGCTACAGAAGGCGGCAATCCTGCCTCACCCCATTCTCACCACAGTCTACAGGGGCAACGTTGAGAGCATTCTGTCCAGATGCATCACTGTCTGGTTTGGGAACTGCAGTGCCTCTGACCATAATGTTATATAACAGATAGTGCACACAGCAGAAAAGATCATTGTTTTCTAATTAGTGGGTCTAATGCTAAAGTAGGTGCAGCCTTTCATGGTTTAATGTCGTTTGCCAGCATGTCTGCTGTACTCAATTTCAATTGTCATTAATAAGATACAATGAAGGGAGCAAACTGCAAAAAGAAAGGGTAAAATATAATGAAAGCAACAAAAGTGAGTTAAACATTTAAATCTATAGCAAAAGCAGAACTATTTCTAAATGTCTTTTAAATGTAAAAATCATGCTGCTGTGCTTTCTTAATGTAGAATAAAGAGAAGAGAAAAAAATACCAGATAATTAATTGAGATCAGTGTTATCAGTTGTCACTGATTATGAGTCTGGTTGAAGCAAAAACCTGAAGCCATAGTGGGCCCCCAGAACTGACTTTGAGAACCCCTGCTATAGTGCTTTCTTTAACTTGCGTCATTTCAATAGCTTCTTTCACATTAATTTTCATCTCCTGTCTAAAACTTATACCTGATGAGAATTTTTCTCAGCATTTCCTTTGAGATAAAACATTTTCATGTTGCGAATGATGCCCAAATCCAATGGCTGAAGCACTGCTTTGCAATTGGGTGGGTGGAACTCAACTTGAACGTTATCTAAATGTAGAAACATGCTGTGAGCAGCATAGTTATCAATCAGAAGCAGAATCTTCCTGTTCATATTGTGAGGTTACTGAATTCTTCTGAACCCCCCAAAAAAGCAATAACTGTCTGAAAATTGAAATTATCTGACAAAGTCTGATCGCTTCAGTCGCATTGTGTTGGCTTTTTAAACGTTGAGTGTCATTATTGCTGTTCTTTATTTGACATCATTAGCCTAACAGAATATTTATTTTATATTTTCACAGGGAAAGAGTATGGAAAGGCAGACAAAAGATGGCTCTATTCAGACCCAACAATAGTATCCATTGAACTTCTTACAGTGATATTCGTTGGCCTCCTAGCTGTCATACTAATTTATTCTATCATCAAGGATACATTCTACAGGTAAAAGTTTTCCTTCTGTTATTTACTTTTAATGATTTAATGAAAGCTAAATACAAACACATGACATCTTATTCCAGAAAACTTCCAACACTGTTGGAAAATAATATTACTGGGAGAACAAATTTTTTTAATTGACAACAAAGCACATTTGTTGGTCAGAATGTGCAATATCTGAGTGCTACTATATGGTGTCTTCAACAACTGTCCACTGTATATATGATTCTGTCATGTTTTCATGACATGCATCCAGGGCCGGATTTTTCTATAGGCTAACTAGGCTTCAGCCTAGGGCCTCAAGATCAAGAGGGGCCTACATTCAAATTGTTAGCAAAATTTTATTATCTCTCATGTAATTTACAAACTTAAAAATGGAAGGTGAAAGGGCCTCATAAGTGGAATAGCCTAGGGCCTCTTTTCATATAAATCCGGCCCTGCATGCATCTGTTGGTGAAGAAAGACTCACTGATCTTTGTCTGACGATGCTGTGATTTTCACGGAGTCAATGGAGGCTCTGATCAGGGCGCTCGAGTGAGGAGTCTGAGTATCTGGGCTTACGAGTGTCCTGGATAAAAACCAAGATCTAGGCCTTTAATGACCTCTTAGACACAGCCATCAGCAGTGTGTCTGTTTGTGGAGAGAGTGTCGACCTTGTGGAGAGGTTTACTTACCGTGGCAGTGACATTCATGTCTCTGGTGACTCTTCCTATGAAGTCAGTAAACAAATTGGGAGAGCATGGGGGGTCATGAGGTCACTGGAAAGGGGGGTGTGGCGCTCCCGATATCTATGCCAAAGGACAAAAGTCCAAGTCTTTAGAGTTCTGGTGCTTCCTGTCTTGCTATACGGTTGTAAGACATGGACGCTATCCAGTGACCTGAGACGAAGACTGGACTCCTTCGGTACCGTGTCTCTTCTGAGAATCCTTGGGTATGGCTGGATTGACTTTGTGTCGAATGAGCTCACAGACTAGTGAATGAGGCACATTACCTGCATGTGGAGCGATTCTCCCAGGTTGATCCAGCTCGCAGGATCCTCATTGTTGAGGACCCAAGTGGCTGGACCAACCTTGGGGACTTGACCGCAGGTCTGCCTGGGGGGTTACCAACCAGGATCCCCAAGCTGTTTCGTCGTGTGGTGGGTGCAGCAACATGCATGCTCCCCAACCTGACCTGTTTTCATGGTGCATTTGATAAAGAAATAAATGCGCCCAGGAGTCCCTACCAACTGCTCTACATGGTCGTTACCTAAAGGATCATTTTTGTTTATTTCCCCAGATAATATATTTCAAATTAAAGCAATTTATTTCCTAAATAATTTTTAATATAAAAGATTAATGCCCATTGACATGCTCTAGTTATATTCAAAATTATAGTTTTCATTGGTTTGTGTACACATTGTTTGTACACATTGTTTTTGCATGAGAACAGAAACAAAGGAAAAATGGATAAGACAGAAGGCACATAAAAGGCATATATATATATATATATATAATATATATATATACACACATACACACACTAGGGGGTTCCCCCCTGCACGCTTCAGCCTCCGTTCAAGTTGGCCTACCTCTCACCACTTGGAGTGTACCTTGCCTCCGCTTAGCTAGCAATAGACATTATCATCTACAGATTGTTAAGAAGTAACATTTAACGTTTTTGAGAGAGAGATTAGAGCTACAATGCACTTTATAGAGTGTAACTCCTTATTGCCAGAGATATCTCAGCCATGTGCTTTTCTTCCCACGTGGGGGACGCTCTCCTGTCAGACCTGAACACAATCAGATACAGTGCCAATGTCTATTGATTTTTAAAGTTTGTTCTGTTTCACTGCTACGTGGGCGCAGCCGTGGGGGACACTTAGTTAATAAATATAATGAAATTAAAACAAAAATTTTAAACAATACACTGTGTGGATTAATTTAATCCAGTTTTGAAATGCCTTAGTTTCTCTGCCACAGAAAGTATTCAATAGATAGGCTGTACATATTAATAAATATGAAATTAAAACAAATCACTGTATTATACATTTATATGACTATGCATGACATTACAAAAAAGAAACTGCAGTCTTTCCATTTTTTAAAGATGCGTGATTTCTTGAAAATAAGGAAACACCCTAAAGACTGCCAGAGGCTACAAAAATATGCAAATCAAAGTGATTCCCTGTACTCTGCTTCGTCTTAGACATCTCTGTACCTGTTTGTCTGCGTGTCTGCCTCTCTCTCTCCACCCCCACCCGGACCACCTTACATAAATTTCATTATAGCACCCACTTCACTTACAGGACATACTGCCGCATGTCTGTGCTGCATCCCATGGACTGGAATGTCTGTTTGCTCAGTTATTCCTAATATGGTTTTCCTTTCTGATTTCTAGTGTACCACTTTTCTCCTAGATAATCTCTTGGTAAATGGGGAACTCTGCAGAACAGGAACCTTTTAAACACTGGTTTCATCAGTTTAAATTTACTTTGGAGTGCTTTCTTTGAAAGGAACTTTGTGTTTGTGGCAGAGACAGCCCCTGCAAAAGATTGTAATGTTCCTTATTTGTTCACATATCATAAATCTTTTAAAAATGAACCTAATATTTGCCAAGAGATATAATCCTACCATCTTTTCTTGGGTCCTTTTCCAGTGGAGGAGACCTTCTGTGGGAAGCACCCTTTTTGTATTATCCCAGTTTATATCCCATTTAAGTTTGTCCAGCGTAACACTGAAATTAATCTGAAAACCCATCGCATGTTGGATTTCATGCACTTATGGGACAAGAGACCACAAGGCCTGACCACAAGAATATCATCTCTGGTTTTAATACTTTTCTGTTGGAGTGAAGGCTGGGGAATCAATAAATATGATGAACTGACAGTTTTCACCCAGGGTCCAATATGTGCTCAAAGAGTGAATCCAGATCACAGTCATTGTTGCACACCATACAACAGTGACATATAGTGACAGTTTCTTCTGTTTAATTGGATTGATGAATTGATTTGCATTTCCTGAAGAATGAATCTGCTTGAATATTACACCACCTTCAGAATATGCTAATATATTACACTTCAAAATGTTAGACTCATTATAAATTTCTTTGATCATTGACCATTTTTCTATGTAGTGTTTCTGGGTGCGTAGTGTACAATTTATGCTCCTCAACTTAACACTATTAGCAGTAATTTTAGTACCTATATGATTTACAAGAATGCTCATGTACAATTTATATCAAGTATATTCTGCACTTTTTTTTCAGGCACTTCCTTCAGATTGCCCTGTGTGTCTGTGAGCTGTATGGAGGCTGGATGACCTTCTGTCCGGAATGGTTGATGGGAAGCCCCAGTTTGGACACTAGTAACTGGTTATACTTTTGGATCTACTTAGTGTTCTTCAATGGCCTCTGGATAGTTATTCCTGTATTGTTGCTTTTACAGTCCTGGTTTTGGTTTCAGGATGCATATTACCTACAAAAAAGACCTGGAAAAAAATATTCATAAAACTTCTACGTCACATTTTAAAATTACACAGAACTCTTCACCAAGCCCACATCACAAGATGCTTTAAAAAGCAAAAAAGTGTACAATTCAGGACAAATGTAAAGCACAATGGAGGGATGTACAAAAGGAGAAGACTAAGCTTAAGTTAAGCCTTCATCCCAAGCTCCTCTACTGACTTCAGACCTGAACCTCCTCCCAGTTTCACATATAAGTTCAGGGGTTTGTTAAACAACGTGGAAACCAAACTAGAAATCATCTAGTTGCCCTGATGTCTCTAGACCCCTGACCCTTTGGCTGCCACCTAGTGGGGCTTAGATATATGTGACCAAAGTTAGTACCATAGCAGAATAGGTTATACATTAAACATTGCTTGCATTAACGCCAGGAGTATTAAGAATAAAATAACAATTGGAATTGTAGATAACTGTGCATGTAATAGGAATAACAGATAATAGAGGTTACCAAGAGTATCATATACAGGTACACATTATTTATGAAAACCAGGCAAAACCGAAAAGGTGGGTGTTGTGATGTGAGATTTTACATATAATTTGATAAATGTTTTGTATGTCTTTTATTTCTAACTAGCAAAATACCCGCGCTTCGCAGCGGAGAAGTAGTGTGTTAAAGAGGTTATGTAAACATATATATACATATACATATATATACATATATATATACATATACACATCCATATATATATATATATATATATATATATATATATATATATACACACATACATATCAACATATATATACACATACATACATATACACACATACACATATATACATATATACATACATACGTAGTGCGTTGTAACACGGGCTGTGATTGTTACATGGGAGGGAGACGACAAATTACAGCTTCCCGCTTTCTAATCGGGCCTGTGATTGGTACTTTGACTGATGCCCAGATCCCACAGTATCTCCCCTTAGGAGAGGCATTAGGCAAGTGTAATTGAATAGCGGTGCTGGAAGTTTAGCTTTACACCTGTTTTTAAGGCTTATTGACTGAAAGGGGCTTTCATGAAAAAAGTTAGGGCTTTGCTACAGGATACACCCTCCACAAGTTAAGGAAGTAAAAATAAAGGTATATATTTCTGTTTTATTTAAACCTTTTAAGTTTTTATGCAGGCGGGTATGGTGGCGCAGTGAAAGGTGCCAGTTAGGAGACCCGCGTTCGCTTCCCTGCGTGGAGTTTGTATGTTCTCCCCGTGTCTGTCTGGGTTTCCTCCGGGTTCTCCGGTTTCCTCCCACAGTCCAAAGACATGCAGGTTAGGTGCATTGGTGATTCTAAATTGTCTGTGGTGTGTGTGGGTGTGTGCGCCCTGCGGTGGGCTGGCACCTTGCCCGGGGTTTGTTTCCTGCCTTGTGCCCTGTGTTGGCAGGGATTGGCTCCTTTATTTAGGATATAGCAGGTTGGATAATGGATGGATGGACATTTGTATGCATAGCCCCATTTGCCCATTTTCATTTTTTTTCTTTCTTCAGTAATATTTCAGCAAACCCGGAGCTTGTCAGTTCAAATCCTGGTACTGACACCACTGTGTGACCCTGAGGAAGTCACTTCACCTGCCTGTGCTGCAAAAAACAAAAGTAATGTAACAAATTGTACCGCAGATGTTGCAAGTTGGTGGAATAAAGGCATAAGTCAAATAGATAAATATGTATTATACACATAGGAACTATTAATTTATTTTCAGTCAAGTCATCTGCAGCAAACCTTTATAAATGAGGGTTTCTCCTTTTTAGATATTGCAAACTGTTTCTTCTTCATTGAGGTTTTCTCTTGGAGAGCTTTTTTCATTTCATTGAAAATTAAAGCAGCAGCTGCCAAAATATGTAGCTTTCTTATTAATTTTTCAACATTGTGTAAAATAACTTTATAAAGTAACATAAAAGGTTTAAATACTGGTTATCCTTTTACACTAAAATATTACTAAAGAGATACAAAAAAAGTAAAATGCATATGTTGTTTTTCTTTAAGGAGATTAAATATTACTGAAGAAAGAAAAAAAAAAAACTAAAACAGCCAAATGGGGCTATGCATACGAATTTAAAAGGTTTAAATAAAACAGAAATATATACCTTTATTTTTATTTCCTTAACTTGTGGAGGGTGTATCCTATAGCAAAGCCCTAAGTTTTTTCGTGAAAGCCCGTTTCAGTCAATAAGTCTTAAAAACAGGTGTAAAGATATTGACAATAAGCCATGCAAACCCACCAAGACATGGAATCGTTTAAATCAAGGTGCGAGTCGAAAAACACCATCCCATACTATTAGTTAACGATTAACACATTTCTATGTGTATTGTAAGCATACAATACAACTGATAATAATATTTTGCGCTTATTTATCTGGTGTACCAACATTTTTGCGCGCTTAATGGCTGAAATCTAACGTGGTTTGCGCCCTTCAGAATGAAAACAGTTTGCATTTACCTCTTTAATAAAAGGCGAGCTTTTAAGCCTGAGAAATCACCCCGTAAATGCACACGTTTAATTGCACATGTGTTAATATGTATGCTTACACAGCATTAAAAGACACTCAACAATTAACGTCATTTACCTTCGTTCCAGCGTTTGATAAAAGGCGAGCTTTTAAGCCTGAGAAATCACCCCGTAAATGCACACGTTTAATTGCACGTGTTAATATGTATGCTTACACAGTATTAAAAGACACTCAACAATTAACGTCATTTACCTTCGTTCCCCCGTTTGAGTCATGCTGTAAATCTCTTCCTTGTTTTCAGTTCACGTGATTACATAGGAGGCGTGATGACACGATACGTGACTCTGCCTCTTCCATTACAGTATATGGACAAAAAAGAGGTTCCAGTTATGACCATTACGCGTAGAATTTCTAAATGAAACCTGCCTAACTTTTGTAAGTAAGCTGTAAGGAATGAGCCTGCCAAATTTCAGCCTTCCACCTACACGGAAAGTTGGACAATTAGTGATGAGTCAGTCAGTCAGTCAGTGAGTGAGTCAGTGAGGGCTTTGCCTTTTATTAGTATAGATTTGGGCAAAGCAATGTAATTTAGTGTTTACCGCCCCCTTCCCCCCTTCCCCCCCTTCCCACGTTTGGAATGGGTCTGTTTGAAGTTTACGACAGGATTTGGGGGATGTGTGTTTTAAACCAGTTTGGCAAGTGTTTCTTTGCTAAAGTCATTTCTACCCCCGCAAATGGGCTAAGGTGTACTTTAACATATGGTTTGGGGGCAGGTGTTAAGATGTCCTATTTTCCCCATTGTTCTGAGGTATGGCTGTTTGGAATTGGCTTGTCTCAGAGTACCTTTAAGTACCATGATGTCCTATTGGCTCTCGGGGTTGGACAGAACATCTATAAATGTATGTGTTTAACCTCAGTATCTCTCTCTTACTAACCAACATCTGAAAGAAGCATCTCTCTTGCTATCCTGTGATGAAGAGCACAGCTCAGCAGCCATTTTGAACAGACATGTGGCTGAAAGCTGAGCACCAATGATGCCTTAACTAGAAACATTTAAGTAACTAGAAGACTGTGTGCCGCCTGAACAACATATCTCCATTTATTCAGGTTGTATGGTTGCCAATATTCAAATGTACTTTGCATTTTGTTATTATTTGTGAATATTATCAATAATACTAATACGTTGTTTAAATTGTAACTTCTGCTTGTCTTTTTACTACATCTAATTGCCTGAGGTTATAGATATAGAAGGGAAGGTGGGGATAAGTTATATACAATAATACCTTATAAACAGTGGTAAGTCTGTGAGATTAGGCATTCTAAGGCTACATATTAATAATACAATAGGGGAACATAGAGCAATATATATTACACTACCAAGACAAAACAATTGGCATAGTCGGGCAGGATTTTGGGGTAACCATGTTTTGCACCCTGTTTGCAAATACTGTTGATGTATATGTGTGTGTTTATGTATGTGAATTTTAGGGCATCCAGTGTACAAATGCGGTGGAATTAAAACATTGTTTGGTTGCTGAATGGAATATAACCAACAAAGTGTAGAGACTTCATGTGTGTCCCGAGGAAACCCGCATGTTTGTTAGTGCTGGTGGTAATGAGTCCCTAATTAAAGTGCTAGGGAGTGATGGGACATGAAAGCGTTATTCATATGGCATTTAAGTGGTTAAAGTGCCAGGGAGTGATGAGACATGCATGCGTCATTCATACAGCATTTAAGTGGTTAAAGTGCCAGGGAGTGATGAGACATGCATGCGTCATTCATACAGCATTTAAGTGGTTAAAGTGCCAGGGAGTGATGGGACATGCATGCATCATTCATACGGCACTTATTCGTTTAGGATCTTTGTGTATGTATGTGTATGTTTGCTTACAGGGGCAAAAGTAGGCCAACCCATAACAAAGGTGGCAAATTGTATTTGAGTAAAACTGTAGACTCAGAAATGCCTAAATTTAAATTAAAGTCAGCCATCTTCCAGTGGAGTGGCAGAAACAAGCAGGCTAAAGCTAGGAAACCTGTAGTGCAGGTAGAGAAAGCAGAAGCTGAGCTTAGCATGCCACAAAATGGAAGGGGGCTGGAAGGATTAAAAGCAGGAAAACAGAAATCAGGTATAAAGAAGACAGCTGCTGTTATAAGAGGTTTACTATCTTGCATTATTGGTAATAAGGAAGATCAGTATAAGGAAGAAAATAGCAAAGTGAATGAAAGTGAAAATGGAATGTTGTGTGAAAGTTTTGAAAGACGTAACAGTTGGTGTGAAAATTGTGAAGTGCCAGCATGTAGAACACCCACTGCTGAAGTGGAAAGCACAGAAAGCAGGGGAAACAAGGAGGGAAAACCACCCATGGTGAAAGTTAGGGCAATAGTAACGGGATCTGACTGGAACCCTAAAACATGGGTGGGTGACTTACATGAGACAGATGAGTCAGATAAAGAGTGGGAATGTGAATGTGAGGAAAAGGAGAGAGATGAAAGGAAGGGAAAACAGAAAGGATGTTTTCTTCCATTATTATTCTGCACTGCACCACAATCTCCAGATAATTCTGAGTTCTGTCCAGTGTTTAAAGAACATGCTACACTGATAGATATTTCACCACTGTTAGGAAAGGTAGCCAGTGCTGTATTGAAATTTGATTTAGGACAAAGAAATCAGATAGAAGGCAGAGAAGCTGGTGAGTGTGAATGGCAATTGTTGACTAGAGGGCAAGAACTGGATAATGGCATAAGGATACTGAGTAAAGAAAGTGTGGAATTAAAACAAAGAATAATGGAAATTAAGGGAATTCAAGTGTTTGTGTGTGAAAGGTCTGAATGTACTAGTGCAAGAATGACTGAGTTGGAAAAAAAGTGCACCAGTTTAATAATAATAATAATACATTTTATTTATATAGCGCCTTTCCCATGCTCAAGGCACTTACAGAATATACAGTAATAGAGAACGGCAGCGTATACAGTATATAGCATTGTACACACCAGATAAACAAATAAAGAAGATTAAGACAGTGAATTCTGAAAAGAAAAGAAAAAAAAAAAAAGAAACAGACAACATAATTGATGGCCTAGCACAGACACACACACATACAGGTTACATTAGCATCTTGACAGAGAAGTAAACTGAGAGAAGGGTAATAAAGTCAAATAGAGCTAAAAGCCTTCCTGAACAGATGAGTTTTGAGTTGTTTTTTAAAAGAATTCATGGCGTCCGCTGACCTGATTAATTTCGGTAGGTCATTCCAGAGTCTGGGCGCTATACAGCTGAAGGCCCTGTCACCCATGGAGTGTAGATTAGTGAGGGGCACAACAAGATTGCCAGAATCAGAGGACCTTAGTGGGCGGGCAGGCAAATAGTGATGGAGAAGGTCACTGATGTAGTTTGGTGCGAGGTTATTTAAGGCTTTGTAAATTATTAGTAGGATTTTTTTTTATTCGATTCTGTAAGACACAGGGAGCCAGTGGAGACGGAGCAGGATGGGTGTGATGTGCTCGCTGCTGCTGGTTCGTGTAAGGACTCTTGCAGCTGAGTTTTGAATAAGCTGGAGCTGTGATATAAGATTAGAAGGGGCACCTGCCAGTAGGGAATTACAATAATCGATGCGGGATGTGATAAAAGCATGGACAAGTTTCTCAGCGTTAGAAAAGGAGAGGAAGGAGCGAACACAGGATATGTTACGGAGGTGAAAGTAAGAAGTTTCTTAATGTGATTTATGTGGGTGGAATAAGAGAGGGAGGAATCAAAAATGACACCAAGATTTTTTACAGTAGATGCAGGTCTGATGAGATCACCGCCAAGATAGACTGGGAAGGGAGCTCATTTTATTAAGTTGCATTTTAGTCCCAATTTGCAGGAGTTCAGATTTATTGCAATTTAACTTTAAAGAGTTCTGCTCCATCCAGGTTTTAATTTCACTAAGGCAGGTTGTGAGCTGAGAAAGCTCTGATGAAGTTCCACTTTTAACATTGAAATAGAGTTGAGTATCATCTGCATAAAAATGATAACCCAGTCCATAGCTACGGATAATATGGCCAAGGGGAAGCATGTAAATACAGAAAAGCAGAGGACCGAGGACAGAGCCTTGAGGGACTCCTTGTGTGACTGGCGCTGAGCTGGATCTGATCTTGCCAAGACTAACAGACTCTTGCCTATCAGTCAGATAGGACTTGAACCACTGGAGGGCAGTGCCAGAGATACCCAGCATGTTCTCCATTCTGGACAGTAGGATGTCATGTCTGACAGTGTCAAATGCTGCACTGAGGTCTAACAGAATTAATATGCTGGTTTGTCCAGAGTCTGCTGCCATAAGCAAATCATTGGTTACCCGTAGCAGAGCAGTTTCACAGCTGTGCCACACCCTGAAACCAGACTGAAAGGGTTCCATCAAATTATTAGAGGTTAGGTAACTGGTGAGTTGGGAAGCTACAACACGCTCAAGAACTTTTGACAGGAAAGGTAAGTGGGAAATAGGCCGGAAATTGTTAAGATTGTCAGCATCAAGACCAGACTTTTTTAACATTGGGGTTACAGAAGCAATTTTAAAAGTGAGCGGCACAGAGCCAGTGTCAAGGGATGAGTTTATTATTGTTGTAACAGTCGGATTTGGTTTAGGATTTGGTTTGAATGAAACAGGACAAGCCAAAGAACAAAGGATGGGGGATGGTGCAGCAGGAAGGTTTACAAGCTCAGGCAGCAAGTCAGGAATGCACAGGGAGGTGAAAGTCCTAACAGCTGTGCTGGGGCCAGCAGTAATTAAAAAGCACACACAACTAGGCTCAGTAATTCAAAACCTGACTGACCAGTTGTTTAAAAAGACAGCCTATGAATCTCCCTGTAATAAAATGGAGAAAAGTGAGCTGGTCTTTAGTAAAGAACACAGGTCAGTTTTAGGAGAGATGCTGGATCTGGCACTGGGATTTTGGAGAGGTTATAGCCCACACTTTCAAGTAGCAGTTACCATAAAATAAAAATAAAAAAAGACACACAGGCAATGAAAAAAATAGAAGGGTAGCGCAGGAAGACAGGGAAGAGAAAATAGTTATTTCTCTTTCCATTTTCTGGTCTTTTGTAATAGTGCTACTTCTATTGTAAGGTTTTACGGACTTTGGGTTGGTGCATGTAACAAATAGTGAAGGCAATTAGCAGAGTAAAATCCATGCAGGAGATTAGGTTACCACTAGCACATTGGAGCAGAGTAGCAGTGTGGCCAAGCTGTTCCAATGAATGCCTGGAAGCAAAGTTTGAGTGTTGGCACCAGGTTTAACAACCAAAAAGTTGAGATGGACAGAAACTGCTTTGTCACCTTCCATTTTGCAGACCTGCCTACATAGCGGAATGAAAAAAAAGAAACAGGAAAAGACAATAAGCAAAGATTAAAGACAAAGACATGAAGAAGAACCGAACAGACAGCAAGAAAAAGACACTTACTGGGGTTAAAGTGAGTAACAAGTCCACAAGTCACATAATAATAGGACTAGTCAGAATAGCTATAGTTTAAAAGGAAAGGTTTGTTCATTACTGCAGCAAATTTATATTCCAAGGGGTGGAAACTGAACAAACCAGTTAGGAATGCCAAAATAAGGGGATTAATTTTGGGTTCATACAGTATACATTCTGGGTATTAATTAATTAAGTGGGATAATTAATATAATTAATACTATTATTAAGAAAAGGTATACTAAGAAAATTGTTAAACTTTTCAAAAGAGCAGGTGCAGCCGGTACATTTGCAAGACATATGGGTTCCGATGTTTAGGTATAGTCTAATTGGGAAAATACGGAAGCCCTGCTGAGGTTGTCAGCTGTGGTGCAAGCAGAGGACCAGTGGGCCAATTCTGAACTGAGGTGTTTAGCACAACGAGTATGCATATGGTGAGCAAACAACTCTAGGGGTTACCTACAGGGGGAATGATGAGATGCATAGCTGTGATGTCTCATGGTGGTGATGCCAGCCTATACTAGTAAAGGCTGATGGCAGTCAAGAGTTGCACCATGGATAGGAAAGCACAAGAGGCAACTAAATCAACCCCAAATGTGTGAAGAGGGGCCACAGAGGTTGGTTTGTGAACAGTTTATGCAGTGGCACATGTGCTCTCACTTGGGCAGAACTGGTTGTACTGGCACCTGTGGCATGTTACCTTTGAAATTTTGATGTTAATTGTACAGCTGCATATGCTTAAATGAATAGTTTGGGACAGGGGTCTAATTAGCAGTTAGACACAAAACCAGTAAAGAACAAAGGTCACTTTTAGGAATTCACACAACAGACTAAATTGCAGTGGGCTAATTTAGTGGAAGGTGTGGACTTGTCTCATTTTTGAACCACCAGATCTGATGACATATGAAGACTGCAGAAAGCTAAAGGAACAGTTGAAGCAAGCCGGAGCAGATACAAGTCATCAGAAGCGCATCCAAGTTCTTCAGATTGTCTTTGAAATAAAGAAGATATGTAATGGACAAATGGTCATGGACAACTTTTAACACTGGGGCAGCAAATACTGCAAATCAATGCACAAGATATGCAACAGACTATTTAAACAATTAAGACTGTTTATAAAGACATTGTACAAAACATTCATCGGGGTGGAGTGTTGTGGTGTGAGATTTTACATATAACTTGATAAATATTTTGTATGTCTTTTATTTCTAATTTGGGCAAAGCAATGTAATTTAGTGTTTACCCCCCCACCCTTAGGATTGGGTCTGTTTGAATTTTACGACAGGATTTGGGGGGATATGTGTTTTAAACCAGTTTGGCAAGTGTTTCTTTGCTAAAGTCATTTCTACCCCCGCAAATGGGCTAAGGTGTACTTTAACATATGGTTTGGGGGCAGGTGTTAAGATGTTCTATTTTCCCCATTGGTCTGAGGTATGGCTGTTTGGAATTGGCTTGTCTCAGAGGCCTTTAAGTACCATGATGTCCTATTGGCTCTCGGGGTTGGACAGAACATCTATAAATGTATGTGTTTAACCTCAGTATCTCTCTCTTATTAACCAACATCTGAAAGAAGCATCTCTCTTGCTATCCTGTGATGAAGAGCACAGCTCAGCAGCCATTTTGAACAGACATGTGGCTGAAAGCTGAGCACCAATGATGCCTTAACTAGAAACATTTAAGTAACTAGAAGACTGTGTGCCGCCTGAACTACATATCACCATTTAATCAGGTTGTATGGTTGCCAATATTCAAATGTACTTTGCATTTTGTTATTATTTATGAATATTATCAATAATACTAATACGTTGTTTAAACTGTAACTTCTGCTTGTCTTTTTACTACATCTAATTGCCTGAGGTTATAGATATAGAAGGGAAGGTGGGGATAAGTTATATACAATAATACCTTATAAACAGTGGTAAATCTGTGAGATTAGGCATTCTAAGGCTACATATTAATAATACAATAACTCTACCAAGACAAAACAATTGGCGTAGTCCGGCAGGATTTTGCGGTAACCATTGTTTTGCACCTTGTTAGACAAAACAGTGGGGGAGTCATCATTCATGTAAAACATAATTTACATGTAAAAGCATTTCAAGTTAGATGATGAACCACACCTTAGTGAGGACGTATAGATTCGACTAGATAGCATTTGAGATTGAGGACTCAAATTAGGTGTATAATATAGAGCAGGGGTCGGCAACCCGCGGCTCTGGAGCCGCATGCGGCTCTTCAGCCTCCTTGTAATGGCTCCTTTTGGCCTTGACAAAAAAAAAAAAAAACATGAAAATGAATAACGGCAATTTCTTAATTTAATTTGTATATAATATATGTAATATATATAATGTTTATTTACTACTACTACTGTTATACACTTTAACATCTAATTTTTATTTTTATTTTTTATTTATAATTTGTCAACTAAAATATGCGTCACATCTACGTCTATAGCCCTCGCCTTTACCTGCAGGTGGCTTCTGGAGTGTGCGACCCCCTGCACTAACCATGAATAAATCCCAAAAATGAAAAATCCCAGAAGAGAACAGAGAGTTTAATTCTGCATGGACAGAAGCATTTGCCTTCACCGCCAACGACGCTGGCTTACCGGTGTGCTTAATATGTGGCGATAAATTATCGAACAACAAAAAATGTAACGTTGAAAGACATTTTCGAAACAAGCACTCAGCATTCACTGAAAAATACCCAAATGAAGATGAGCGAAAGAGAGCAATTTCGGAACTGCAACGGAAAGCTGAACAGAGCAAACATACTTTCAAAAAGTGGATCACTTCTCCACAATCAACTACAGCTGCTAGTTTTGTGGCAGCTCAAGAGATCGTAAGGAGGGGTAAGCCGTTCACAGACGGAGAATACATGAAAGAATCGTTCATAAAAATAACAGAGCATCTATTCTCTGACTTTAAATGTTTTGGCGTAGGATGTTTTGGTGTTTGAGCGCATGATGACAGTGTTTGCCAGAGATGTACAGAAAGGTACACTGTCTCACTTCCCCTCCCTGAGAGAGTTCAAAGCAGTGAACATTCACATAAATTGTGATTATTTCCACCGTACAATTATTGCAATGCAAGCTGCATTTAGAGAAAGATTCAGTGAGTTCAGAAAGAAAAAAAACACTCTCTCCTTCCCTGGACATCGACCCATCCCTGCTGAACACATCCGCATTCACAGGAGTAAGTAAGCCCGATCTAGAAATTGAACTGGCCGCATAGCGGATAAAGATTTATGGGTGTCCAAGTTCAAATGCCTGACAGCGGATCTTGAAGAAGTCGCCCATCAGAAGGCTACTCTCGCTAAAGAGCACAAATGGACTGATATTGAAAACCTCCCCAAACCCGACAAACTTGTTTTCAATACATGGAGTGCCATTCCCGAAACATATATGAACATGAAAAAATATGCATTTGGAGTCCTGTCCATCTTTGGCTCAACATACTTATGTGAGCAAGTTTTCTCAAGCATGAACTTCATAAAGTCCAACTATCTCTCCCACCTCACACATGAGCCTGCAGTCCTGTGTGAAGGTCAAAGTCACATTGTATAGCCCCGACATAGAACAACAACAACATTTATTTATATAGCACATTTTCATACAAAAAGTAGCTCAAAGTGCTAGAGATGATCTGCAGCGAACTTCAGAAACAGAAGTCACATTAAACAGGTGAGAACAATAGCATTTAATAGGCTAATATTTAAAAAAAAAAAAAAAAAAAAACACATTTATTTCAGACCCGGAGCAGATGTAGGTTTTTTTGTATGTTCAGGTGCTTCAGTTGATTGCTGGCTGAGAGGGAAACCTGAAGAGGATGAGAGCACACTGAAATGGAATTTTATGTTTACTTTTTTAAAGCTGCTAAGCTACAGCTAAATGTTTTATTTATATTAAAGTGGGCTAGTTTTTATTTTAATTTTATACAGGTATAGGAAGGACTCAAATAGGCCTGCAGAGTTCAGTTAAATTTATTTCAAAGTAGGCCTACACATGCACACTGCACTTCTGTTTGTTGTATTCCGTGGTTGTAACATGTAAAATCTAAAAAAAGATTAAAACTTTTAAAAGTTTATAAGCTGTGTTATGTTTTGCGGCTCCAGACTATTTTTCTTTGGAGGAAGAGGGGGCAAAATGGCTCTTTTGATAGTGAAGGTTGCAGACCCCTGATATAGAGTATGGTTTCACATCTTTTTAACAACATTAAAAGGCTACTGTCTTTTGGCAGAGTGCATATTCTAAAACAAAAAGAGTTCAATTTTATTTTAGTTGGGCAAACTTTGAGCAGATCTAGAGTAGCTCAGTAAGATAAACGTATAGGCTTTTAATTGTGGCGACAGCAGAGGACATGTGGAGCAATTTTTTATATTATGCAGGGCAAGTTCATCAAAAAAAATTAAGCAGTAAGAAATTAATTTCACCTTCGAATTTTCTTTTTGATGAGGGAAACCTTTTCAGAATTAGATGATGATAAAAGTGGTGTCCCTCAGGCATCACTGCTGGATCTGCTGCTCTTTTTAATATACACAAACAGTCTGGACAAGAATATAATGAGTAAGCTGATTAAGTTTGTAGATGATGCCACATTAGGTGGAAGGGAAGATAATGTTAGAATCAGCTGAGAGACTTGGATAGCAGACAAGCATGGGCAGACTTGTACTAAATGAGGTTTAATGTGAATAAATGTAAAGTATTACATATAGAAAGTAAAAAGGCTAGAGAGTCATAGTGGACTTGTCATCATTATTGTGTTTGGGACAAATATACATATTTCCTTGATTTACCCCTTTGCTCCACATTTTAAAATTACAAAACAATTCAGATGTGATTAGTGCACATTATAGACTTTGAGGATATTTGCATGCATTTCAGTCACTCCAGGTAGAAATTAGAACACTTCTTATACATGGTACCCCCATTTCAGGACACCATAATGTTTGGGACAATTGGCATCACAGGTGTTTGTGATTTATTCAGGTGTGTTCCATTGCTTCATTAGTGTAGGCATAAGATACCTAGGCTTGCTTCTACCGACTGATTACTTTGGGAGTTTGTGGTTGCCATTGAAAGTCAAAGAAGACATTATGAGGCTGAAAAACAAGAATAAAACCATCTGAGTCATTGGTAAAACCTTAGAACTACATAAATCCACTGCCTGGAATATCATTAATAAGAAATAAGGCACTGGTGAGCTCAGAAATCGCAAAGGGACTGATAGGCCAAGTTAGACCTCTGCTGCTGATGACATAAGATCCCTCGCTATGTTAAAGAGAAAACCCCAAACACCTGTCTGATAGATCAAAAACAGTCTTCAGGAGGTAGATATGTGTGAGTGTGCGTGTGTGTGTGTGTCAGATACTACTATCAGCAGAAGATTTCATGAATAGAAATACAGAGGCCACATTGCAAGATGCAAACCATTAATTACTTGGCCACAAAAACAGGACAGCCAGATTACAGTTTGCAAAAAAGTACTTAAAAGAGCCTGCAGAATTCTGGAAAAAGTTCTTGCGGACAGGTGAAACAAAGATTAACTTCTGTCAGAGTGATGGCAGAGGCAAAGTGTTGAGATGAAAAGGAACTGCCTAAGATCCAAAGTATACCACCTCATCTATTAAACATGGGGGCAGGGGTGCTATGGTGCAAGCATGTATGACCTGTACAGATACTGGCACACTTATCTTCACTGATGATGTAACTGCTGACAGCAGTTGTGCAATTAATTCTGAGTTGTATGGAAACCTCTGATCTGCTCAAGTTCTTGTAAATGCAACCAAACTCATTGGATGGCACTTCATCTTACAGCAAGATAATGATCCTAAACATACTGCTAAGGCAACACAGGATTTTTTCCTCCAAAGCTTAAAAATGGAAAATTAGTGAATGGCCAAGGCAGTCACCTGATTTAAACCAATTTGAGCATGGCTTCCATATGCTGAAGAGAAAATGTAAGGAGACAAACCCGCAAAACAAACAGGAACTGAAGATGGCTACATTAGAGGCTTGGTAGAGCATCACCAGAGAAGATCCTCAGCAACCGGGTGATGTCTATGAATCAGACTACCAGCAGTCATTGTATGGAAGGGATATGCAAGTGGTGGTTGGGAGCATGTGTTGATACCGCATTGCTGCACCCACCACATGACGCACCACTTGGATTGAGACACAAACTACTAAATATTACTGCTTTAATATACTTACCATTGCTATATCCAAAACATTATGATGTCCTGAAATGGGGAGACCATGTATAAAAAGAGTTGTAATTTCTACATCAGTGTTTCCTAACCTCGGTTCTGTGGTTGCAGGTCTTTGTTCCAACCAACTTCTGTTTTTAATTGGACTCCTGGGCTAATTAAGTGATGTGTTATTTCCCAAGTTCTGTGTTTTGGGAACAATATAGAAATTAGAAATCTAAGTTTGGTGTGTGTGTGTGTATATATACAGTATATATATATATATATATATATATATATATATATATATATGGTTGAAATAGTTTACTGTCAAATAATGCAAAGAGTACGCGACACGTGTTTTGCCCTAATTCTGGGCTCATCAGGCGTACACACTCATTGCACTCCCTTACAGGAATTGAACCTCGGACGTCAGCACTAGAGGCGAAGCCCCTAACGCTGCGCCACGGCGTGTGGTTCGTTTATTTCACAGTATGTAGATCGGGGCGAAACACATGTCGTATACTCTTTGCATTATTTGACAATAAACTATTTCAACCATTCTATGATCTGCTTCTCGCAACTGAAGGAGGGCACCGTGGCAGATGTTAGCCGACTTGCAGACCAACCACAAGCGTTACCTGGTAGGTAACCACCCATACAATCAGATTGTGACACAGACTACGAATGCAATGAAAGTTATTACCCCGATCTACATACTGTCAAATAAACGAACCACACACCGTGGTGCAGCGTTAGGGGCTTCGCCTCCAGTGCTGACGTCTGAGGTTCGATTCCCATAAGGGAGTGCAATGAGTGTGTACGCCTGATGAGCCCAGAATTAGGGCGAAACACGTGTCGCGTACTCTTTGCATTATTTGACAGTAAACTATTTCAACCATTCTATGATCTGCTTCTCGCAACTGAAGGAGGGCACCGTGGCAGATGTTAGCCGACTTGCTGACCAACCACAAGCGTTACCTGGTAGGTAACCACCCATACAATCAGATTGTTACACAGACTACGAATGCAATGAATGTAATATATATCTTCATTTGGATCTTGATCTTTGTTTGTCCGCGAATTCACTGCCTTGTGTGGTGTTCCTGCTGTGTTCAGTAGAGGGCAGTAGTGATGGAGGAGGAGAGGAAGTGAGGGGGAGGATCGTTGGATGAGGTTGGAGTGTGGTGATTAAAGAGGACTGAACTAAAGGAGACTACGTGCTGTTTGTACTGGCTGAATACACAACACCTTGGTTGTTACTTTTGTTTACAAACACTGTCGATAGCACTCTTTGTGTATAGATCTGGCGTCGACACCGTGCTTTGTGTTTAGATCTGGCGTCGACACCTGCTTCATTGTCGAGACTGTGGTTTTTTGTGTTTCTATCGACCGTCGTTGGCAGCACTTCATCCAAATCGAATGTTCACCCACTTCTTGGAGTCGGCAGTCAGAGTATATAAGTCGGGCACACTTCTGTGATTTTCCATCAGTCGGTGTTTGGAGTTCAAGAAAGAAGCATTGCTTCTTCCTTACTCTTTGGATTGCCACAAAGCAACTTGCGAGATTGGAGAAAGGTTGAGAAGAGATCGTGAGAGGAAACGACAGCGTCATGAAAACGAGACGGACTGTGAACGGAGAGAAGCAGAAATGCTCCTCCACCACCACATAATTACTATTCGGACAGTGATTCTGAGTAGGCCATTCCTATTGAATCAATGTCCAAGGGTTTTGTTTTGTAATTTTGTTTCCCTTATAAAAAATCATAATGCTGTGCACGACTGGCAGCCATGTTTAAACAGGGAGCCCTTCACAGACAACTTTAACACGCACAACGTAGTTGGGCGCACATGGCTAGTATATAATAAAATGTACCAAGCAGTTATTTGGGAATAATGTATTTTTTTCTTTTTAACAATATTTTCATCTTGATTTTCATTCTACTTTTCTAGGTGTTCTAATTGTTTAATTAATCCATTATTTACTAATTAGTGGGTCTGATGCTAAAGTAGTTGCAGCCTTTGATTATTCAGTGTTGTTTGCCAGCGTGTCTACTCTGCTCATTTTTAATTGTCATTAATAAGATACAACGAAGGGGAAAAACTGCACAGAGAAAGGGTAAAATATAACGAAATCAACAAAAGAGAGTTAAGCATTTAAATCTATAGCAAAAGCAGAAATATTTCTAAACGTCTTATAAATGTAAAGATCATGCTGCTGTACTTTTTTGAATGAAGGATAAAAGAAAAATAATACCAACTAATTAAATGAGATCAGTGTTATCAGGTGTTGTCACTGATTAGGAATCTGGTTGGAACAAAAACCTGCAGCCACAGGGGGTCCCCAGGACCGAGGTTGGGAAACACTGCTTCACACAAAGTGAGAAGACTATTATTCACTTATTCACCATTGGTAAGTTTTTTTATGACTACTTGTCAAGCCCTTGTTTCCCCCACTCTTTTCACCACTCCCCTGCAGTCCATTCATGCCATTAGATAGATAGATAGATACTTTATTAATCCCAATGGGAAATTCACATTAGGCTTTTTTAGAACATCTCAGCTTTTCTTACACAGTTTCTTGTCCCTACCAAGGCAAAAACATATTTATTATGTGTAATGAAATGTTTTGCATGCTTTGTTGATTTGGCCCCCCTTAAAGATCAGCATGCCTGCAGAACAACTTGTATTTCTAAACATTTCATTAGATATTACTGAATCTTTCCATTGCAACTTGTGGTGGCAGTTCGAGTCAGACCTGATCAAACACCTTTGCAGTTCACCTGCAATTCAGAAAATTCAAATCCTTTATACTATGTAAATGTAGACTAGAAAGGATAAGTGAGAGAAGGTGAGGTGTCCTGATTTTTTAAGTCTTTACATGATGCATTTTTACAAAGTATTTTGCATCATATTAATCAGGGGCCTCATGTATAAATGGTGCATATGCCCATTTCCACGCTCACTTCGAGATTTATAAAAATTAAAGTTGGCATAAAGCTACACACATTTTCACGGAAGCCACACGGTATGTGTAAGTTTCTGCTCTTTTTTGCAAACAGGCGCCACCTAGTGTCAAATCAGTGCTACAGTTTCTTTTCACTGTTCCTTTTTTAAATTCACATCCATTATGTGGGCTTAATCAAATACATTAAAATTAATTGCATATGGTTTACAAATTTTATTCACTTGATTGTAATCATTCTGTAACAATATAATGGTGCACGGAATGGCCAAATTATTCCACCTAAAATAGATGCTTTAGTGTTAGAAGATGTTGCAAATGGAAGAATTGAAACAGACCGCTAATTTATAGATGATGATGATGATGACTGACTTCTAATTTGATTTCAGTTTCCAAGAGCTACGGTCTTGGTGCTGTGTCCTGAACTGGCACTGGCTTTGCAAAGGCAGACTTGGAGAAATTGTGCTCTACCTGTTCCTTGGCAAGTTCTGTCTACCCTCAGGTTTTTAGCCACAGGAGCTTTTCAACGTGAACCTGCTAATTGATCGAATACTTCAGTCATCACTGAGTTGCACCCTGCCAAGCTGTAGATATATTTTTGCCAGATATGTAATGTTTTCTTACACTGTGGTTGAAATTGCAAACATAAAAATGGAATTCACTGTAAGGTCCAGTTTTCCACATGTAATCGGAGTGGTCAACTGCGTACACATTGGTGATTCATCCCTGGCCATTGTAATAGCAAACAAATGAGCTGGCATTACATCATTTACAGCAAGAGAGCTTATAAAAAGCTCTGCAACAGTCACAGGTGCTTTTTCCAACTTCTGCAGCAAAAGGCAAGGAGTCCATTTTAGGATAGCAAGTCACCTCAAAGAACCATGCAAAGAGCAGAGAATCTATCCATTGTGGTGCTCCACACCAACACTACACTATAAAGGCGCCTTCAGAGAATGAATTTGCCTGTGTAAATAGAAAGCATTTCCACTCCATTAATGTGCTGCTCTATAGTCCATAGACAGTGTGTCGCATTGTGCAAGCATATAGCATGCTGCATAATGTGGCACACAATCGTGACTTGTCTGTGCCTGAACAGATGCGGTATGATGAACCTGACCCTCACCCATCAAATGATCAGCCAAATCAGACAACATTACCTGTTTTTACATTCTGCTAATTTTATTCAAACAAAGTTGTAATCAGACGCCGCATATATTTTTTAACCAATTCGTTTAATTTGTGGTCAATATCACATAGTACAGCCCTTATATTCCTTAGTTCACTGGTCACATTTTATACAGCATCCACAGCAACTCCAGAGCAGCATTCGTTACCACACAGCCAGATGGTCGCCCAGTATTTCCAAGGCAGAGGTGCGTGCACAGCCAGTAGCCGAAGATGTGCTCGACATAACAGCACCATCACCACCTGGAGTCACATATTTGGCATGGGGGTCAGCTTTTGTAATTTTGTCTAAATCAGATTACACAGATGGTGGGTTGCGACTTTTCACATCAACTTTTTTTTTTTTTTTTTTTTTTTTTGATATATTGATCTACATTTTCAAATTTGCAAAATTCTGGAGGGAGTTAGGGTGGGGCTGTAGGCACGTGCCTGTGCATTAAAATTCACATTGATTGGGATTTATAAAGGGAATGTGCATGGAACTTAGCTTATGCACCGTTTTATACATCTGAATTTTTTGGGCGCACACACATGTCCAGTTTTAACTGTATGTCATGTTTTAGTATGAATTATGATTACTAAGATTACTATGTTCCTATGTGAGAGTGAGGTGAATAGGACACATACTCATCTTCAGTTGAACCAGCTTACAATTCCAGTATCCACTCTACCAAAGAATTTGTGTTCTGTAGTTTTTTCAGCAAAGCCGTTTCATCAGTACATCATTGTTGTCCTAGTCGTCCAATCAGATCATAAACCCCTGGAAGCCATCTTCACAAAGCCCTTAGGACAGATGCCAGCACATCTGCAAAGGATGCTTCTTCTATTGCAATACTATGATCTTCAAGTAAAGTACACACCTGGCAATGATATATTTATAGTAGATGCTTTATCCTGAGCATATGAAGTTGAAGAAACTATTGGAGGAACGCATGTGTGAGAATGAGAAAATTGTTTATGCCATGGAAGCAGTCAAAGCTGTTGGAAAGGAGCTATATACACAAGCACAGACTGCATCCCCAGAGGATGAAACATTCCAAAAGTTGAGCACTATACAAAAGAACAGGTAAGTATACAAGTTGTGACAGAGACACTGTCGACCCCTTAAAGCCACAGACCAGACGTCAGACACCAGATAAAAGTCCAATAATAATATTTATTATTATAAATAAGTGCACAAAGCATCCTCCACTCCCAGACGCTTAGCCACCCTGCCTCCCAACTCAGCTCAATCTTCTGGGGTTTCCCATAATCCTTTTATAGTCCATGACCTGGAAGTGTTTCTGAGGTCATTGAGGTCCATGTGACTTTCTATCACTTCTGGGTCAGGTAAAAACCTCTCCTTTTCTTCATCAGCCCGGAAGCACTTTATTTCTTCCAACTATGTGACTGGGATTTACTTCCAGGCTGTATGGAAAATAAACGTCTGTGTCTCCCTGTAGCGTCTCCTGGCGACTCTGATGTTATCCAGCAGGGCTGTGTATTAAAACTCCATAGTCCATGATGCCCTGCTGGAATTCGGGGCATCTCCACGTTGCAAGGAAGGCTCCATCTAGCGGCCTGGGGGTATTGGCCGGGATGAATGGCCGGCCATATCCCACAAAGTATACTGGCCACTCAGAGACAGTATCAGGATCAGTAATCACATCTTTATGTTGGGAGACAGATTTATCATCCCTACCTGATTCTGGTAGAAGTCATTGGTGCTAGAAAAAATACACATTGCTTATCAAGATATTCAAAGAACAAGCATGCAAGTACATGTACTGGCCTGGCATGTAAACCGATATAGAACAAATGATAGAAAAATGCAGTGCTTGACAACAACATCTGAAAGACTTACCTGATTTGCCATGGTACAAAGTTGGTGTTAACATCTTTGAGCTACATGGTCAGTCATTTCTTCTCACAGTAGATTATTTTTCTAAATGCCCAGAATTACAGCAGATTAGGTACAAAACAGCACAAACAGTGATTGCAAAACTAAAACTAAAAGCTGTGTTTTCAAGGCATTTAATTCCTAAGGAAGTGATTAGTAACCACATTCCTTTTGCCAATACAGAGGTGCAGCAGTTTGCCAAAGACTGGGATTAACATGGACGTTTTCAAGCCTTGGATATTCTCAAACAGTATGGCAGAGCAAACAATAAAGACAATCAAACTAATGCTTAAGAATGTTTACCAGACCAACACAGATGCACATCTTGCATTACTTAGTCTGAGAAATTCTCCAGTAACAGGATTAGGTTTCTTACCAGCAAAGTTATTGATGGACCATGTTTCAGAGGCACCCTCCCTGTAACAAGTCCCAAGCTGAAACTCAGACACCCAAAGAAAGTCAAGCATAGACTAACACAGCAACATTAGCACACAAAATCACTTTGTGTTCTTTGTCCAGGAGCAATGGTCACCGTAAAAACCCCACAAGGCTGGAAACCAGCAATAGTGGTGCAAAAACGTCAGGAACCGAGGTCATGTGACATTGTGACTTCAACAGGCCAGAAGTATAGACACAACAGATGACATCTCAGGCTGCTTAAAGGTAACATTTTTATAGTTGAGGAGGAGGAAAAAGACCACTGTAGTATAGAACAGGCGCCAGCACAAAAAGATGCAGGTATACCACCTCCAGAAAGTGGAAGACTAAACGGAAAGTCGAGTTCAAGAAAGATCCACTAGAAGGGGCAGGGTTGTAAAAATACCTGAAAGATTTTGTAATGGGCCAATGGTAACGCTTAAGCCCTAACAGTGGGCTAAGTACTATCGCGCCCTCGCCCCAGGATTACACAAGCACACAGTATTCAGCAGTGAACTGATAAAGTGAGAAAAAAAAGTGTGCATTTGTACATTGTTGGTTATTTTTAATGTAAGGTAAAATAAGAAAGAAATAGAAAAAAGATTTCTTTTTTTAGTAAAGGGGATGTAGTACATTGTGAATTAAGATTTAAATAAAGTTAGGAACCAGATAGGAAAGGTAATTATATGAACTATAGGGGGAGTAAAAGAAGCAAATGGGAGTAATTGAGACGTGCATCTTTTGTAAATATTTTAATTAATGTTTGATGATAAATCAAAAGCCTTTGTGAGTTAGCCGCCTGCCTCCCATCGAATCCTTTACTGATGTTTCCAGAACGAACAAAGAACAGCACACCGGGTAATACGGCTAGTATAATATACAATGAAATATACATCCTAGTTATTTTTTTCATAAACAATTTTTCAAGTTTACAAGTTTTTGTTGCCATTTTACATTTAAAGATTTAACAGGGATGTCTTGTTTTATTGTCAACTTTAAACAATACAAACTGAGATTTGTCTCTGTCCATTTCAATTTGTAAACATGAAATACCCTGGTAATGTAATTAATGTCATACATTCTATATTTTTTTCTGAAGGGCAACAAAATAGTACCACTATCATTCAGCGGCTGCAATACAGGAAACAGCCCTAAACGTGGCATTACACCATCGCACATACACATGCATACAGGGCCACTTCAGAATTCGGCACGTCTTTGGGGATATTGGAGAGAAATCCATGAAAACGACCGGGGGCGAAACTTTAGCGATAGATCCGTAATACAATGGGGAGCGTCATTATGACCGTGACGGCGCCTCTTTAAATCGTCACAAAAATTACCCTTTTTTAACCTCATCCAATCACAATGCAACGCCCACTTTTCCTATGCGCTCCTCAACCAATTGGCTGTTTTAAATGCTGATTACTGTAGTCTCAAATGCTTCCTTATCTAAAGTGAAAGTGACGCTGCGCGCGTCGAAATTCCAGGTGCGCTGTCACAGCAGTCGTCAGCTGTGTCTCTCGTGTGCTTTAGCATTAGGATGCGTTTTGGTCATCAGTGAAGGTAATGCACCGACTTTTGCTTTTCGTATAGTTTCCCTTACAGATTTGTTGTTTGTTCTGCTTCTGGCACGTTTTGTTTAGTACAGTATTTCCTTTGAATAGTCCCTTTGTCTGGAAATTAACGTTTGTGTGCGTTTTCCATTTTGCGGAACATTTTGTTTCAGCTTTACTTTTACATATATTTACAGCTCTTCTGTTTTTCAAGGCGGAAGTTAAGGGTAGGTCTGGAAGTAATAGACATTTGGCATTGGTAAATATGTTAAAGCCTATTTTAAAATCTGGAATAGTCGAATCTTTCTCTTTTAATAATGAACAAAAATAAAATCTGGGCCATTTTCTTTCTCTTTGCATGCCTCGTTTGGACGTTCTAACTAGTAATAAAGTGCAGTAGTTTTCGCCGCCCATTGTTGTTGAATGGTTCGTTGCAAAGAGTTTTCTGGGTGTGCAGTCAGGCCTTTTGTCCGGTATTGTTTATTGGACTACAATTGTTCTTCAGCAACGCGACTGGTAGTGTGCACATAACATTTATTCAATGAAAAAGTTGTCTTTGATGTGTTAAAACACTACTGCATGTGGAACTGTGCATTTCACATCATATTGTTGGTGCAAAGGCCTCTTCTTTTTACGTTTATCACACTTTCATTAGTAGACTCTATAAATGGATAACTTGACAAATTTGAGCATTACAGTTTAAATTCTGAGTAGAATGTCCTTCCTGCCTACTTTATATTGCACAGCGATTTTACTGACTTGGAGCAGCTGCCTTTCAGTTACACAAGTAGTATACAATGAATATAACTTTCTTGTTGGGCTCATCACCCCCTTTTTTTAAGCATTTTAGGTTGAAGAATGCAGAAATGGTGGATGTACAAAAGTGGCCTTTGTTCACAGTGCTGAATTCTCAGGAAATCTCATTGATTCGACAAGCCTGTGTCTTTGGCACATCAGGAAATGAAGCCATTTATATAACGCATAATGATGAGGTGAGACATAACCTATTTTGCCTATGGCTGTACTTTGTGTCTGCTGTCTGGATTTACAGTTGGGAAAATTTAGTTTTCTTGCTTTGTTATTGATTTGTTAATTATTTCCGGCAACATGGTAGTTCACTGTTCAGTGGGTTTTGAATCCTGTGTGTGTTTGCATGCTTTTCACAAGTCTGTGTGGTCTCTTGGTTAGTTGGTTCCATGGGGGTATGTATGTTAGTGGGCCCAATAGTGGACTGCCATCCCACCCAGGGATCCTGGTGCTACCAGTATTAGCAGTAGCCTCCTGTGACCAAGTATGGATTAAGTAGTTTCTGAATGTTTTGTTCGGCTTTTAATAAACATGCACCTAAACTTTAAAATCTACATTCAAGCTCCCCAGCAAAGTTCCTTAAAAACATTAAAATGCAGGAACTTCTTGACAGTGAGTGCACTGTGGGTCTGGAGCCAGCTGAGTGGCACCTCTGTTAGGAAATGAGATACTAAAACATTTGCAGTCCATCAATCAAATCAGTTCATGGTATCCTCTCGTGTGTTTACACACTTGTGTGGTTTTCATCATCCGTCCATCTTCTGAGCTTGTATATTTCAATCTAGGGTTGTGGTTAGATGGGTCAGTAGTTGGTGAGAACCAAACTGGGAAAGCTCACCAGTCCATTAAACCACACACCCACACCAGTGGTGTTTCTGGGATGGGCATTTAGACATGTCTGGAGAGGAAATAACTTTAAAAACTAAACCAAAACATTTTGTTTACTTTTGTTTTTCTTCCCCCAGTCTTTGGGTGGGAAGACAACCCTTTTCAGGAGTCATTGCCCACCTGTAGCAATGCCCCTGACACACTCTCTCTCTGTCTAGTGCATGCACAGTCACTTATACTGACCAAATATAGAGTTGGTGAAAATAGTTGAGGTGTCCTGCATTTCGATGCTTTTGCTAAAATAATAATTTTTCATTGTATTGACCAGGTGATATGCAGTAATGGAATATAATGGGCTTTGTTTGTACAAAATGGCTATTTCTTGTCAAAATGTTTTCTTCTTCAGATAATTCGTTTAAAGTCGGGGCTATTTTTTTACTGTGCATTGTGAATCAAACCTCTTATAGATTTTTGCAGTACAACACACATCCAACATGTTATTCACAGCCAATTTTCTTTGAATTTTCTGAAATTTCTATTTGCCCCTTAATTTTAACAGTTGCTGATTACAGGTGTATGCCCTTGGACTGAACTGCAGTAACTGTCTTGGGACCGGTGACAATCAAAGTACAATTGTGCCAAAAAAGTTGGATGTGCTGTGCGGAAAGAAGATCATCCGCTTCAGTTATGGCAGTGGTCCCCATGTCATACTTGCAACTGAAGGTATGGTGATCTTTTTTAAAAAAAAATTACAGGGTTGGTAAATCTAAGTTAAAAATATTTTATGTGAGCTACACATGTATTTAAGAATTGTTATCCGCTTGTTTTGCTCATATTGAGAAAGGCAAATGTGTTCAGCCATCTTACTCTGTATCCCTTAATTTTGGTTTATTTATTAGGGATCGATTTACTTTTTCCAATGGTGTCAGTTGGTGGTGTTTTTACATTCAGTAAATGTAAAAATTAATGATTGTGTACTCGGGTGCCTATCCATCCATCTTCTTAATCCGCTTATCCAGGGCAGGGTTGCAGGTAAACTGGAGCCAGTCCCAGCAAGCATCAGGCACAAGGCAGGTACAATCCCTGGGTAAGGCCCCAGTCCATGGCAGGGTACTTAGATGCCCATTTTCTAATGTTAGATTTTACTTGAAGATCTGAAACAATTCATTGTCGTACATTTACAGTAATGGAGAAAATCAGGAAGAGACAAATACTTTTTCACAGTACAGCAGTCAAGTATGCAAATCATTTTCGGAAGTGCATACTCTCAACTGAGACACATAAACAGCTGCTTTTCTGTCTCTACTTGATTATGTATGGGTTAGGAAGTGGATGGGCAGACCTGTAGCTCTGTTTTTTGTAGTTTGAAATGCTGTCATTAACCAGATATTTGCAGCCAATTATCAGCTGAAAATCCAGGGGATGTGTGATTTTTTTTTTTTTTGACCAAATTTTGCTGTTTTATTTTTTCAAGGCACCATAAGCGTCCTCTGTAAATGCAGTGTTCTTACTGTGGTGATGTAGTAAGAACCAATGAGTTGAGATACAAGTCACGGTACTGCAGCTTTGTCCCAGAAGACTGTTTACCTTCTTTATACACATGTTTAAACATAATGTTCAAGGAAATTTGTTTATGCAATATACATTTTATGGATTTATTAAATAAGAAAAGTCCAGTTCTTTATTTAATAAATAACTGGTTACATTTTATACATTTCATTTGAAGTCTATACAGTTGAAAATTCAATGGCCACATCTCATTTTTTTACATTTCGTGGACAAAGGGATGCAGATGGCACATGGAGAGAATTTTGAGAGTGCTGGAACAAACCCTAGGTGACAGGAGTAAGCTTCCATTTAGAAGCAAAATTTAGATTACAACACGCCATTGTATTAAATTATATCGCACCACAAAAATCAAATAAAATACAGTAATCCCTTGCAATATCACGCTTCGACTTTCGCGGCTTCATTCTATTGCGGATTTTATATGTAAGCATATCTAAATATATAACGCAGATTTTTCGCTGCTTCGCAGGTTTCTGCGGACAGTGGGTCTTTTTACTTCTGGTACATGCTTCCTCAGTTGGTTTGCCCAGTTGATTTCATACAAGGGTTGCTATTGGCGGATGGCTGAGAAGCTACCCAATCAGAGCACGCAGTTAAGTTCCTGTGTGCTGATAGGCTCAGTGACAGAGTGGCAAATTCAATTCCGCTGCGTTAACCACGAAGTCTCGTATCGCTCATTCAGCATCAACGTGTTTCGCTGTGTAAAGAGTTAACTTTTGTGCTCTTTTGTGTTTATCTTTGTGCATAGTCAAGCCTTTCGTTAAGGCTCCAAAACTATCTGCACCTGCTACTGCTTCAGGGGCCGTGCCCAAGTGCCAACGGAAGATGCTAATGATTGCCGAAAAGGTAAAAAGTTTTGGATAAGTTGAAGGAAGGGAACAGCTACACCGCTGTAGGACGCCAGTAAGGCATCAATGAGTCCACGATTCTTTTTATTTAAAAAGGAGTAAAAGAATATAAGATCTACGGCCGCAGTGTCCTTTAACCAGGGCGCAAAATGAGTTGTAAGTGGACATAATAAGGCGGTAGTCCGGATGGAATCTGCTTTAGGGATTTGGATTGAAGACTGCCGGAAAGAGAACAACAGCGGTGCTACACAGTCGCCTGAAGAGGCTCCTTTAGAAGAGCTGTAACGCTGTCCTTTGTTGTGCAGTAAAATTAAACTCGTCGTTATCGGACAAGTTGTCATGTCATTGTTGGTGAGTAACCATAATTAATTTTCTACATTTAGTGTCACTGTACACACAGTTTACTGTATGCAGTTTTTCTTGCATTGTACATATTTATTGCTGGTGGCCTGTCTATCGTATGTGATATTGGAGACGCTCCATCTTTAAAATAATATTTAGGTTTTACTGTATATAAACTGTTTACATACATAATTTCAACGAATCTTACCTAATATCTAAGAGAATACAAAGGGTTTATGCTGTATAACTGTGCGGGAAATGTTTAAGAGTGTGGGAGAGTTTATAAGGGCTTAAAATATATAAAAATAACCATATAAACATATGGTTTTTACTTTTTACTGGAACGCAACCCCCGCGATCGAGGAGGGATCACTGTATTTAAGTTCTCTGGAACTGCTGCTAGTTCAAGTGCTCTAAATCTATATACTAAAACAATAAGAGGAATAATATAAGTGCTGGATTTGCCTTACACTTAGTCAGAATTCAAGATACTATGTTGTTTAAAAAAACTTGCTCACACTAGTACATACTTTAAAGCATTTCCTGCCAGGTACTGTTGTCATTCAGTTGAAGCTCATAACTTTTTCATACCTGATGGTTATAGCTACATGCCTGCCACTTGTGTGTGTTTACTTTGTTCATAAACAACAGTGCCTAATAGGTTGGCAGGCTTCAGGATAAGGATGATCAGAAACGTATTCTGTCTTTCTTTTAAACCAGGGCATGTTACATAACTTCTAGTAAGAGAGGATGTCAAATTTAATGACTGCAGTTGCCTTTTTCCATTCTATTGTCGTACACAAAACATGAAAAACCAAGCAGATGGGCCACTCCTCTGAGAAACCCCAAACGTCCTGAAAGAAGGTTTTTGCATGCTAAATAGTTGCAGTGTGATATTGCTTTTTTACTTTTGAGCTCAAGAAAATAATGATTAAAACTTTACCCCTGACCAAATTGAAACTCTTTAGCACATCTTGAACCGTGGGTCCATGAGTGATGTTCAGGCAATAAATAATGGTTAGAAGTTACCTTTAGACTGTGTTGAAAGACGAATGAATTTCACTTTACATGAGCTTTAACGTAGCTGATGGACTTTATTTCTGGTAATGGTAAGACCAGAATATGGCAAGAACATCATGAATTTATGTAAATATAGAAATGCACACTGTGTAAAAATTCCATGGCAAAGGTAATGTAGAAATCTACAGATTAAAGCATAAAAGAATTGGCGAGCCCCATTTTGCTCCAGCCATCAGTGCACATAATTATCTTTTGAACTTTTTTTTATATATATATAAATACTGTCTCACTCCTGTTGTAGCAGTGCCTATTGTTCAAGGTCCAGTGTTTACTTAAGCAGCATCGGGCATTTTAATCTACAGAGAAAGTACTTCGTAGTGGTTTATGAAGGCAGTTAATTATGACAACCTCATGTACAAAGCTACCAACAGAGAACAAGGATAAAAAAAGTTGAGTCTTCATGTCAACAGAGTATGAGGAGCAGGGCTTGGTGTCAAAAGACACAGTTGATTTCCATTTTGTAATCTAGCAAGCTTCACAGGTCATGTTAATTAACATACCAATGTACATTCATGTTTGCACTTTTAGGGAAGGTAAAATCAGTTACATTTTGCCTATGAAAGCAGCGTGATTTTTCAGAATATTCTAATTGTATTTTTTGTGAATCTGATGGTGGACTTGATTCATCTTAAATCGCGGCCTTGAGGGATTCTGTCTGATTCAGCCGTTTAACTCCGATCAGATGTCATGGCTTTCTTTTTCAGATTGGAGTTATTTATTGAAATTTCTGGCCACTGAGCTTTTGGTTGCAGTGTTTTGCAAACCAAATTTATTTCAAAGCAAATAACCACCAAAATGTACACACATAATGTTTGTAATGGATGAGCAAAACACAAAAGTAATTGAGTGCCTTCAACCTACTGGCTTTCCATGCCAAGTTTTAATAATTGGTTACCAGGTGGAGGACTGATGTACCACTGTTTCTTTGTAAGCTTTTTTAAGGGGGAATTTCCCTGTCCTGCCTCTTTCTGCACTACTAGAAAATGTGGGCTAAAACTTACTTTTGTTCTCACCTTCACACCTCATAATATTGTGCAACAGTTGGCTACCGGCAATTTTTTTAATTCAAAAAGTAGAATCAACAGATTGTTGTTGCTGCCACTTACTTTTTATTTCAACTAGTGTTCAAGTATGTATTTTCAGTTTAGTTTTTATTTCATTTAACAAAATGCCTTTTTTAGTTATTTTAGTTATAGCTATTGTTAACAATAATAATGGCAACAGTGAATTTTCTTTTCTCCTCCTCAGCCAGGTTATTGCTGCATGTCAAAAAGCTGCAACTATGGAAGCTAATTTGACTTTTAGCTCAACCAAACATTTTTGGGATGGTATTGAATGTTGTATTCAGTGTAGAATTACATGACCAGCTAGTTTTCTCTAATTTATGGGATTATAGAACACATTAAAGTAGATGTGTCCCAGGTACACTTTTGTCACGTTGCTTTAATAAACCAGGCTGTTGATTTACAACAGTTGGATAGGAGCATTTAGTAAAGTGTTTGGTTAGAAGACATAATAACTTACTTCTGTTATCTTGATTAGTGGCATTAAGAACCATAATACTCTGAACTCCATTTTCTTATGCTGGGTTGCATTGGGGCAAAGTCAGTCTAGGAAGCATTGTGTGCAAGGCAAGAACCATCCCTGAATACCAAGTTAGTTTATTAATATTACTAGGGGGCTCTGCCCCCTGCTCACTTTGCTCACCACCCCCTGGGCGGGCGCTACGCACTAGCCACTTCACGGATCTGCCACTTGCATATGGGGAAGTGGATGTACAATTTAAACAGATTATTTTCATGGGAATTGTTTTACAATACAATACAATTTATTTTTGTATAGCCCAAAATCACACAGGAAGTGCGGCAATGAGCTTTAACAGGCCCTGCCTCTTGACAGCCCCCAAGCCTTGACTCTCTATGAAGACAAGGAAAAACTCCCAAAAAAAACTTGTAGGGGAAAAAATGGAAGAAACCTTGGGAAAGGCAGTTCAAAGAGAGACCCCTTTCCAGGTAGGTTGGGCGTGCAGTGGGTGTCAAAAGAAGGGGGTCAATACAATACAATACACAGAACAGAACAAATCCTCAATACAGTATAAAAATAAAGATTTTAGAAGTACGGAGCAAAATTTAACAGTAGATGATATCACATAATAAGATTTGGATATGTTTAGAGTCCTGCAGACCTCATCCATCAAGCTGCCTCCCCCATTTGGCCATTCCACGGCTGAAACAGTGCTGGGCCAGCCAATCCGATGAAAGGACGCCACTTTCCCACGATTCCTGTGATCCTCCATCAGGGATGACTTTACCTTAGGCAGACAAAACAACTTGGCAGGTGGGCCATGCAACCAAGTGCCACATTTGAGTACAGAGAAGAGAAACAGAATAGGTGAAGGTTAGAATTCAATTATAACTATCCTGTTACTTATGTTTTAGTGCTAATGACTAACAGATGCAGTATGTACAGTTAATCAGCAGCTCTAGTCAGGATATGCTAAACTGAAGTAGTGAGTCTTCAGCCGGGATTTAAAAGCTGAGACTGAAGGGGCATCTCTTATAGTAACAGGCAGACCATTCCACAGTTTAGGGGCCCTGTAACTAAAAGCTCGACCTCCCATTGTTATTTTATTAATCCTTGGAATCATAAGCAGACCGGCATCTTGAGATCATAATGTGCGCTCAGGTTTGTAAGTCATGATAAGTTCAGACAAGTAAGCCGGACCTTGGCCATTTAATGCCTTATATGTTAAAAGGAGGATTTTGAAATCTGCCCTAAACTTAACCGGGAGCCAGTGTAAGGATTTAAGAACTGGAGTTATGTGTTCGTGTATTATTGTTCTTGTAATAATTCTTGCAGCCGCATTTTGGATTAACTGGAGGCTGTATAGAGAACAGTTTGAACATCCAGTGAACACCGCATTGCAGTAGTCAATCCTACTAGAGATAAATGCATGAATTAATTTCTCAGGATCCTGTTTATTTAGAAAGCGCCTTAATTTCCTAACATGTTTAAGATGGAAGAAACATGTTTTGGATAACTTTGTAACATGCGCTTTAAATGACATGCTAGAGTCAAAGATAACTCCTAGATTGCGGGCTGATTCAGTAAAATTAATTGGGATTCCAACTGAGTTAAATGATGACAAAATATTGTTGTGATCAGCATCATTCCCTCCAACAATTAACATCTGTTTTATCTGTATTTAAAGACCAGTAGTTCTCATTCATCCACTCCTTTAATTCGTAACACAACTAATTAAAGACAACATCGGAGAAACTTCATTTGATTTAAATGAATGGTATAACTGGGTGTCATCTGCATACGAGTGAAAATTAACATTGTGTTTCCTAATGATAGATCCCAGTGGAAGCATGTAAAGTGAAAACAGTAAAGGTCCCAGTACTGAGTCCTGCGGGACACCATATCTCACTTCTGTGTATAATGATGGAGTAGTGTCAGCACATTTCTGTACATATTGGAATCGATATAAACCCAAGTGAGCATGGTGCCTGTAAGCCCAACATCATTTTCTAGCCTGTGCAGTAAAATAGAATGGTCTATGGTGTCAAATGCTGCACTTAAGTCCAACAACATAATTACAGTGGAGTTTCCTTCATCAGAGGATATCAGAATGTCATTTACAACCCGCGTTAGTGCCGTTTCTTTACTATGACCAGTGCGGAAACCAGACTGGAATTTCTGAAATAAATTGTAATGCGTAAGGTATGTCTGAAGCTGACTGGCGACTACTTTTTTCTAATATTTTAGAGAGAAACAGTAAATTTGAAATAGGCCTATAATTATTTAGTATGTGTGGGTCTACGTCTGACTTTTTAAGTAATGGTTTAATGACTGATACTTTTAGTGTATCAGGTACTGTGCCATGCAATAATGAACTATTGATAATATTTAAAATATTCGCTGCAAGAACATCCATTGCACTTTTTACTAGTTTTATTGGCACTGGATCTAGGGAACAAGTAGTGGGTTTCATTTTAGAAATTAAAGTTAAGACTTCCTGCTCAGTTACAGGATTAAAATTACTAAAGTGCTGAATGCAATGTGAGACAGGGTCTGCTAAGCTAGTATTTGGTTTGTACTGTGATGCAGAGATCTGGGATCTTATATTTTTAATTTTCTCATTGAAGAAATTCATAAAGTCTGTACTGCTAATATCTGTTGGTATTTTGCACTGTTGATCTGAATTTCCATTTGTTAATTTAGCCACTCTTCTAAACAGTACCCGATGATTTTTATTATTGCTATCTATTAATGTAGAATAGTATTCTGAGCGAGCTTTAAAGAGAGCTTTTTTATATTTATTAACACTCTCTGTCCATGAAATTTGAAAGACATGTAGCTTTGTTGTTCTCCATCTGTGCTCCAGTTTTCAACACTCTAATTTAAGAGTTCAAGTGTTTTCATTAAACCAGGGAGAGTTTCTATGTGCTTTGATCACTTTTGTTTTAAGGAGAGCCACTGTGTCCAGAGCATCTCTCAAGGTCACATTATAATGTGATGTTAGCTGATCTAAATTTTTTTCCACGTTTACATTTAATGTTAACTGATCTAAATGGTTTTCCACAATTACACTCGACTTACTCAAAGTATCTATAAACTTTGAAGCAGAATTACAATCTAGATGCAGCACTGTCTTTGTTTTAATCTGGGAGTGTGCTGGCAAGGGCAGGACTAAATCCAGTGTAATTAAGTAGTGATCGGAAATAACTTCATTTAATGAAGCAATATTTAAATTTTGAATTTCAACTTTGTAAGTTATAATTAGATCTAATGTGTGATTATGATTATGAGTTGGACCTCTGACAAAATCCTACTGAATTTAACAAATAAGTAAAACGTTTGCTAAAAGTGTCAGTTTACACATCAATGTGTACATTAAAATCCCCCATCAGTACTACGTGATCATAATTTATAGCCAAATCGGATAGAAAGTTGCTAAATTCAGTGATGAACAATGAATATGGCCCTGGTGGTCTGTAGACTAGCACTATAATTGTGTTGGAATCTGTCTTAATGAATGCCTCAAAAAGGATGTAAAGTTGCCTAAATTTTTAAAAGTGATTTCCATTTTGTTACAGTGAATTATTCCAAGTCCTCCTCCTTGACCAGAATCTCTAGACTTATGAAGGAACGAGTAGCCATCTGTTGATGTCTCAGCTAGGGGGACAGTGTCACATTTACTAAGCCAGGTTTCAGTGAGAAGACGCAGATCAGATTTTGTACTTAATATAAAATCATTTACCAAAACAGCTTTATGCCAAGAGAGCGAATGTTCAATAAGCAGCATTTAAAACTGCATGGTTCTTTCTGAACTAGTGATATATTTTTGGTTTTAATTTGAAGTAAATTTCTTTTACAGATGCCCGTTACATATGCATAATAGAATTATCGATTTTACATTACAACGAGTAATTAACCATAATAAAAAAATAGTAAAACAATAAATTGAAAGAAAATTATATTTAATGTTGCATTGGAGGTATTCGTTGCGTTATGTGTTTTCGTTCTGTTTGGCTTTGAAATTAACACGCAAATACTTTTTAAACTTACTCTTTTACTGTAAAACTTCAGTAAAAACAACTTTTTGAATTAACTTTTCATCAATATCGCATTGAATTTTGATTCAGTTTTTGGACTTACATCGTGACAATGCAATTTATAACTGCCCGTGAGTGAATTTTTAGTTTGTTTCTCTCTAATAAATAGACTTTTTCTAATGTTTGTCCCTGTGATTTGTTAATTGTCATAACAAAAGCTATTGTAACAGGAAACTGTAAACATTTTAATACGAATAGCATATCAAGATCTCCTTTGGTGTCTAACATTATGCGCAGAAGATGTACTAAAATACTTGTCGCCTGTTAAAATTTTACATGTCAGAATTGTTCGACCAATTTTGAATACAACTAATCTTGTCCTTTTGCATAGCCCATCACTCATACATAAATTACGCAATAACATTATGATACATCCTTCTTTCAACAGTAATTCGGACGGTGTTAACGGTTGTAGTTATTCTTCGGGATATTGTAAGATGATGTTTTCATCTTCCGCAACATCACCACCAACTGTTTCAGCATAATCTATTGATACACATTTAACCAATTTGCCATGTAACCGATCGACAGTTTTCACGTTAATTCATTTGACTTCTTCGTTTCTCGGTGCTAGGATTGCCCTTGTACTCATTTCTTCTGTTGATAACCCTTCAGGATGAAATTCTTCAATAAGGTTTTGACATAATAAGTTTTCTATTATTGGGAACTTAAATTGAGGAAAACGTAAAAAAAATTATAAGAGCTGAGAGCGCAGGAACTGTCTGACAAAAGCATTCACACGAATGAGAGGTGAGAGGACCATGGGCGTGTTTGAAAAATAGTTGAGAGGAGGGCATGACTTGAAAAAAATCTCCTGGCAATAGTCTCGTCTCACGGGACTTGAAAAAATCTCTTGGCAATAGTCTCGTCTCAAGATTTTCTTTTATAATAGAGATGTATGTAATGCAAATTTTTTTATTTTATTTTAACAGATGGAGAGATCTATGCCTGGGGCCATAATGGGTATAGTCAACTTGGTAATGGAACTACAAACCAAGGCATCTCCCCCATACAGGTGTCTACCAACCTTGTTAACAAAAAGGTGACAGAGGTGGCCTGTGGCTCTCATCATTCAATGGCTTTGACATCAGATGGAGAGGTAATACTTTTAGATAATGCAGCCCTACTTTTAAATGGTCATCTTTTATCCTCTCTTAAAAAAAAAAAAAAAAAAAAAAAAAAAAAATCAAGCTTATCATGACTAGAATAGCAATACAGCTTTACATTGTACTTCAGTACTCTTCAAAACTTCTCACCACCTTTGCAGATAGCCCTCAACTTAAATCTGTAAATTTTCCATCTGTGATAGTGTCTCTTATCTCCATACTTGCCTTGACGATGTTTTTGACCTAGATGTTGTATACATCTGTTCTGCCTGTTACTCTATACAGAGGCAAAGACTGGGAACATAGTAATTGTCGAATTGTTTTGTTTGTTTTTTTTTTTTTTTGCAGTTCTATGTTTTGTGTAGCTATAGAAGTATATTGTAGTGTTTTAATTCAGTCATATAGGTGCCGGGTATGACGTTAAACTGCATCCGGTCCTCCAACTTGCAGGGAAATCATGGGGGTTGGTGGCAGGATTGGCACTCCAGCCACCGTTAAAAAAAAAAAAAAAAAAAAAAAAATTCACAAAGCTCTGAGACTACAGAAAGGACTCCTTTTTGCTCTCCACTTGGGTAGCTCTGCTGCAGTCACCCATAGGAAGGCTGCTCGCATCATGAAGGGGATGGGGGAAAGCCCTCGGGAGCCCCTTCCCTGGAACAGTCAAAACCGTTGGAGAGCCAATAGGGTCAGGTCTTTTTGGGGATCGGAACTGGTGTGCGCACTCAGGTCCCAGTTTGAAGCGGCCCATACGGGTGAGCACATGGAACGTCTTGTCTCTTTGGCAAGATGATCATCTTCTTCTGCTGTCGGAGGAGCTACGTAAACTCTGCATTTCAGTGGCGGCACTCTCTGAGGTGCGCATACTGGGGACTGGCCAGATCTCTGTAGTTGGATACACCTTTTATTGGTCTGGTCGGTCTAATGGCTGTCATCATCAGGGAGTAGCTGTTGCTGTAGCAGATTGGCTTCTTCTGATGGTGTCTGATGTCACTCCTTTCAACGAGTGTATTATGAGACTCCGATTACGGCACTTCCTGGGTGCCTTGTCTGTTGTCTCAGTGTATGCTCCGATCGCGGTGAGTGATGTCTCGGCGAGGGAGACATTTTAATCGCAGCTTCGCTTGGTGGTTGATGGGTGCCCACGAGGTGACACTCCTCTGGTTATGGGTCACTTAATTGCAGCCACTGGCACTGACAGGGCTGGCTATGAGGATTGTCTCGGTCCCCATGGGTCTGGTGACCGTGGCGAAAGTGGCTTCATGTTCCTCGACTTTGCAAAAGGTCAGGGGCTGCGAATCGCTGGATTCTGTTTCCAGCGCCCTGAACCACATCATTGGACTTGGTACTCCAATACTGGTGGTGCGGTGAAGGAGATTGATCACATCCTCGTGGGCAGATGCTGGAGGCTCTTGCAAAACTGCAGGGTCTACAGAAGTGCCCAGTTTGTGAATTCTGACCACAGACTTGTTGTTACTACTCTTAGGATCCCGCTTCGGTCCAGTAGGTTACCACCTACTAGGAAAATGAGCCTGGACTTGGCCAGACTCCAAGACCAGTCTGTTTCTAATAAGTTTGCACACAGTTTGTTTGAGGAATTTTCAGATTTGGGTACGACTGCCGATCCTAATGTGATGTGAGAGACTTTCCATGACAAGACCCTGAAGGTTGCTGAGGGTTGTGTTGGTGTTGCCGGTGTTCCCAGAAGGAGGTGTTTCATCTCACAGGGCACCCTGGATATCATCGAGAGGAGTCGCAGTGCACGGCTCAATTGCAACTCTGGTCTGTACTGGGAACTGAGAAGGATGGCTCTGAGGGCAGATACAAGTGACACACCATCTGTGGTCTAGCAACCCACATCCTGCTTACAGAGGAATCGAAGCATTACGCACACCTGAATCGGTTCCTCGGTGAGTCGCAATCAGGCCAGCTAATGGAACGGTCCTCACGGATGGCACTGCAGTTGTGACGTGCTGGGCTGGCTACTTTGAGAAGTTGTTCAAAGCTGATCCTCTGGCTAGGACGTTGGATGTCTCTGGGTCCACGGTTCTTGAGGCTGATCCTCCAATTAGCTGTGAACCACCCAATCTCACTGAGATTGCACAGGTGGTGAACCAGCTGAGGGGGAGGAAAGGCTGCAGGGATCTGTGGTATCCGGGGTGAACTTCTCCTGGCTGGTGGTAAGTCTGTCCTCCTGGCATTGCAAGCAATCTTTGCTTCCATGTGGGAGACTAGCATCATCCCAACTGACTGTAAAACGGGACTTGTCTTCCCTATCTGGAAAGTGAAGGGTGATCGCCTAGATTGCAGCAAGTACAGGGGGATAACACTGCTCTCTGTGCCGGGTAAGGTCCTTGCTAAGGTCGTCCTCAATAGGATCCGTGATCACTTGCTCACCTACCAGCGACCGGAACAGTCTGATTTTACGCCTAAGAAGTCTACCATCGACCGCATCCTGGCAGTGAGAGGTCTCATGGAGCGCAAACGTGAATATCAGCAGAGTTTCTTTGCAGCCTTTGTCAATTTTCACAAAGCGTTCGACTCAGTTGATCGAGCTGCCCTTTGGGAGATACTGAGGGTTCGTGGGATCCCCTCGAGGTTGCTGGATATCATGGCTGGCCTGTACACTGGTACTGTGAGTGCTGTGTAGAGTGGAGGCAGGACCTCTGCGTTTTTCCCCAGTTGATTCTGGGGTTCGTCAGGGGTGTGTTCTTGCACCTACTTTGTTTAATGCGTGTATGGACTAGGTGTTGGGCAGGGTTATGGGGTCCAGAGGCTGTGGGGCATCTGTTGGTGAAGAAAGATTCAAGGATCGTGACTTTGCTGACGATGCTGTGATCTTCGCGGAGTCAATGGAGGCTCTGATCGGGGCGCTCAAGAGACTAAGCGAGGAGTCTGAGTATCTGGGCTTGCTAGTGTCCTGGATTATAACTAAGATCCAGGCCTTTAATGACCTCTTGGGCACAGCCATCAGCAGTGTGTCTGTTTGCGGAGAGTGTTGACCTTGTCGAGAGGTTTATTTACCTTGGCAGTGACATTCATGTCTCTGGTGACTCTTCCTATGAAGTCAGTAGACGGATTGGGAGAGCATGGGGGGGGTCATGGGGTTGCTGGAAAGGGGTGTGTGGTGCTCCCGATATCTATGCAAAAGGACAGAAGTCCAAGTCTTTAGAGTCCTGGTGCTTCCTGTCTTGCTATATCGTTGTGAGACATTGATGCTATCCAGTGACCTGAGACGAAAACTGGACTCCTTTAGTACTGTGTCTCTCCGGAAAATTCTTGGGTACCGTTGGTTTGACTTTGTGTTGAATGAGCGGTTACTCATGGAGTCCCGAATGAGGCACATTACCTGCGTTGTGAGGGAGCGTCAGTTACGGCACTATGGCCATGTGGCGCATTTCCCCGAGGGTGATCCGGCTCGTAAGATCCTCATTGTTGGGGACAAGAGTGGCTGGACCAGGCCAAGGGGTCACCCACGTGACACCTGGCTGCGGCAGATAGAGGGTCATTTCCAGAGGGTGGGACTGGACTGCGTGTCTGCCTGGGGGGTTGCAAAACGGGATCCAGAGTTGTTTCGTCGTGTAGTTGGTACAGCATGCACTGCTCCTCAACTTGGTGCCTGGGATCTGTTTTTATGTCATCTATGACATCCTTTCACTAAGAGGATTTCTAAATTTATAGTATACTTGGGTCCATTTACCTTTCTACTTTATAACTCTAGACTGAAATTCTCTTTTCAGTTACTGTATGAATACATTTTCAGTTTTTTTTTTTTTTTTTTTCCTGTTTATGTGAAATAAGTATTGCAACCTGGAACCCTACATAAAGACTGAGTTCCAGAAACTGAAGCCTGAAGAATGGCTGTGGTGATTTTCACTCAGTAGACACTTTTTCAGCAAAACATGTTCTTGCTGTTTTCTCAGTCAGTAGCCTCATACTTGAAGACAATCCTTTTTAAACAATTGGCCAAATACCAATAAATCATGTAAATATAATGAGGGAAAATGTGCAATGCATGGTAGCATGATAGATTAAATCTATCAGGAACAAGACCATTGCTAGCATTTTCATTGCAACAATTACAGACTTGTAATGGTACACACTGGCCACCTTGTTGCATGTAGTGAAACTTTTATATTGCACACAATGATTAAGCAGTTTGAACATTAGAATATTGGAACAATCTAGACGAGAACTGGCCATTCAGCCCAACAAAGCTTGCCAGTCCTATTCACTATATTCTTCTAAAAAACATCAAGTCTAGTTTTAAAAGTCCCTAAAGTTCTACTCTCTACCTTACTACTTAGTAGCTTATTTCATGTGTCTGTGGTTCTCTGTGTACAGAAAATATTCCTAATGTTTGTGTGAAATTTACCCTTAACAAGTTTCCAGCTAATGCCTTGATGAGCTCATTTTAAAATAACAATCTCGATCTGCTGTACTAATTCCCTTCATAATTTTAAACACTTCAGTCATGTCTCCTCTTAATCTTCTTCTGCTTATGCTAAAAAGGCTCAGCTCTTTTAATCTTTCCTTATAATTCATCCTCTGAAGCCCTGGAATCAGCCTAGTTGTTCTTCTCTGGACTTTTTTCTAATACTGCTATGTCCTCTTTGTAGCCTGGAGACCAAAACTTTACATGGTACTCTAGATGAGGCCTCACCAGTGCATTATAAAGCTTGAGCATAACCTCCTTGGACTTGTATTCCACACATCGTGCTATATAACCTACTTTTCTGTAAGCCTTCTTAATAGCTTCTGAATACTTGTGGGTAGTTAAGTGTCACTATGACTCCTAAATCCTTCTCATTTTCGATTTTCAGACCTCCCATTGTGTATTCAAACCTCACATTTTTACTTCCTACATGTAATCGTTTACATTTACTGACATTAAATTTCATCTGCCACAAATTTGCCCAAGCCTCTGTGCTGTCCAAGTCCCTCTGAAATGATTCAACGGATTCAAGATTATCTGCCAATCCACCTAGCTTGGTATCATATTCAAACTTAAGCAGCTTGTTACTTATATTCCTATGCAAATCATTGATATATACTGAAAATAGCAGGGGCCCTAGCACTGACCCCTGTGGAACACCAGTCCTTAACATCAGCCAATTCTGATAAGGTTCCTCATGCCATAACACTCTGCTTCCTATTTCTGAGGCAATTTTGCACCCATCTACAAACACCCTGTACTCCCACTTCTTTTAGTTTTCTGCCAAACTTCTTATGCTCTTATGCAGTACCTTATCAAATGCTTTCTGAAAATAAAGATAAATAATATCATATGCTCTTAAGCCTCATGTCCTCTCTAAGATGGACCTCATTGTTCAATTGAAAAGAACTTGTCTTTAAGTTCTGTTTGACATAAACAGCAATCCCACCTCCTTTTCCATTCTGTCTGTCCTTTCTAAAAAATGTGTATTCCTCTACCTTATTCTCATCCTCATCTTTATTTAGCCAGGTTTCTGTTATTGCTGTAATACCATAATTATGCTCCATTACATGCTACTCCAACTAACTTGTTTTGGTTTTTCATACTTCTAGCAAGGTAAGCTATTTTTAATGTGTTGCTCATTTTTCTTTTGCATTTAAATGTTGGCTTAGGATTTACATTATTATGCATTTTTACTTTTACATTATTGTTTGTCCCTCTATGTACCGTTCTAAATCTGGCCTGTCCTGAACTCCTTGCCCTCCCCATACCCTAGTTTAAACAAACCTCAACTAACCTACTCATACTCCTTGCCAACACATTGGTGCCCCTCCAGTTCAGATGTATCTTGTTACACCGGAACAGGTCTTAACTGTTCCAAAAGGAGTCTCAATACCCCATAAACCTTTACCCTTCTAACCTACACCAAGATTTGAGCCATGTGTTAAGCCTTCTAATCTCCTCAGTCTTACCTGGACTGGCGTGTGGTACAGGCAGAACTTTGGAGATGACTACCTGGTCAGTTCTGCTCTTCAGCCTGGCACCTGGCTTTTTAAATCTGGATCACAGAACTGATAGACTACACTTATGTTTGTCATATGTTCCAACATGGACAATGACAATTGGATCCACTGCCGCTCTGGCTAAGAGCTTATCAACCCTTACATTTAGGTCTCCCGCCTGTGGACCTGGAAGACACCACACCATGTGAGATTCTCTGTCTCTTGAGCAAACCTTCGCTTCAGTCCCTCTAATGATTCAGTTTCCAACTATCACTACATCTCTCTCCTTCTGGAAACTGGGTTTGAGTTGGCCCAATTGGGCTCCTCATGCCTTCCTACCACCTCAGAATCTTCAGAGACCTATTCCATCTCCACAAGGACCTGAAAACCAGTTCTGGGGGGATTCACCCGGATTGTGTACACCCTTTACTTTGTATCTTGTGACCATGACCCACCTGTCTCTATCTGTCTGGTCTGAAATCTCCTCAAATGCTACCTTAAGGGTGCACGCTATCTTTTTAAAGGACATCTGGGCCAGGTCCACCAATTTTCTACTAGAGTGAAGGCCAGCTAACTCCTCCTCCACTTCAATGATCCTGGGCGCGAGGTGCTGAATCAGCTGGCATCTCCTGCAGATGTAGCCCTCTTAGAGGACTGGCTCCTCCAAGCCATCATCAAAAAGTCCAACATCCAACAGAACTTGCATTGCACTGGCCTCAGTATTAAAATTTGACTTTGGATTACTAAAGTGACTCAACTTTTTATTAAAATGAAATGGTCGAACTTAAATGGTAAAACCAAAAAAGGTTTAATCCAAGAAATTAGTTTAAAGAACTGCTATAGTTCATTTACACCTTCTGACCCTGTAAGCTCCTGTAATATACTCCCCTTCAACTGCCTGCTGTTTGTCCTGTGAAGTTAACTTTGTCTGCTCTCCCACCTTTGTGCTCCTCTTATTCCTTACTTAAAAGTTCACGTTTTGTATTCCTTTATATTAATAAGCCCTTATGCTGTCACCCTCTTAACTGCTCAACTTTTCTGACCACTAAGAACTGTTCATTCTAAAAAAATTTACTTCCTGAATATTCTTCTACTAGTTAATCATTTACTTTCTGATCTACTCCTACAGCTGCTTGTGCCATCAGTGCCTTAATGCGAGCCGCCTGCCTACTTAAGGTGGAGCCCTTCTCTTTACCACTTTGTAGTCAGCTGCTGTCTTTTTCTCCCCACTAATAAATCCTTTTCTGTTTCTTATAATTATTTGTCACTATAACAGTGATTACTTTCTTACAAAGATGCCAGTGTCAGCCATTGCTGCTTACTGCCCTGTTTCACCGACACTTGTTTGAATAAAAATAGCAAGAACAAGTAAATTTACAAGTAACTTTTCCAAACACTCCCCCAAAACACTCATCTGCTTTTGCTCCTGTGAGAGCCAAAAAAGCCACACAAAAACCCTTCTAAAGGGAACAAAAGCTTTAAAAAATTCCCACATGGTTCCTTAGCGACAAACAAAACACAAAGTTTTTTGGAGCAAAATATATATATATTTTTTTTATTCTCACACCACACCACAGAAAATGCAAAAACTCTTGGCCGCTTCTCTTTTGTTTGCAAGGATGACATTGGCACGTCAGTATATCTCAGTCTCCAATCAGTATGTGAATCATGTATATGTGTATTTCGTACCAGAGTAGCCATCCTTAAGTGGTCTTATTCAGTTGGATAATGGTCTGTGCCCCCAAGCTAGAAAAATAACACTTTTTTATTTTTTTATTTAGTATTAAGTGGAAGGAATTTTATGAAGTAGAGATCCACCACCAGATAATTTGTAACAACTGGGAGATATAATTCAGACTCCTTTCATAGTCCATTTCTGACTGTATTCAGGCTGTTCTGTAAGGAAGTGTTTGGATGTGCTAGATAATGAATCCAGCCACTCCATGTATGCTGTGTGTTTGTTTCTTTGGTTATACAAAACATTTTGCAATTGATTGAACTTGCCAACGGTTCAACAGTTAGTGACTAGGGGTATTCTGTCTATGTTTACAGTATGTACAGTGCCTTCCATAATGTTTGGGACAAAGACACATTTTTCCTTGATTTCCAATCTTCTCCACAGTTTTTTTTTACAAATCAAGCAGTTCAGATGTGATTCAAGTGTATATTTCAAACTTTCATTTTAGGGTATTTGCATACATTTCAGTCACACCATGTAAAAAAGACAACACTTTTTCTACATGGTCCCACCCATTGCAGTGCAACATAATGTTTGGATCGTAGCGATGGTGGGTATATTAAAAACAGTCATATTTAGAACTTTGTTGCATATCTCTTACACGCAATGATTGCTTGACGTTTTTGATTCATAGACATCACCAGGTGCCGAGTATCTCCTCTGGTTATGCTCTCTCAAGCTGCACCCATATTCTACTCCTGCTTGTTTCAGTGCTTGCTCCCTTGTTTTTTTTTTTTTTCAGCAAATGGAAGGCATGCTCAATTGGATTTAAGTCTGGTGACTGGCTTGACCATTTAAGAATATTCCATTTTTGTTTTTTTACTTTGAAAAACTGTGTTGCCTTAGTAGTACGTTTGGGATCATTATCTTGTTGTAGGATGAAGCACCTGCCAATGAGTTTGCAAGCATTTATGGGAACTTGAGAAGATAAGACGCCTCAGAGTTCATTGTGCATCAGCAGTTACATCATCAATGAAGATAAGTGTGCCAGTACCTTTGGTAGCCATAGATGTCCAAGCCATAACACCGCCACCATCATCTTTAACAGATGAGATGGTATGCTTTGGATCTTTGGCGGTTCTTTTCATCTCCACACGTTGCTCTTGCCGTCACTCTGATATAGATTTTTCTTTACCATGGTGAAAATTCCTCTGCCATCAGCAGTTGAGGTCTTCCTTGGCCTACCAGTCCCTTTGTGATTGCTGAGCTCACCATTTTATTCTTTCTTTCTTAATAATATTCCAGACAATTTATTAAGATAATCCTGAGGTTTTATCATTATCTCTAATAGTTTTATTCTTGTTTTTCATCCTCATATTTGCTTATTCGACTTTCATTGACACAGCTCTTGTCCTCATGTTATACAATGCCAACTATAGACTCCAAAGGTAGTCTGTAGGTAGAAGCAAGACTAGGTATGTTATGTCTGCACTAATGAAGCAATGAAACACACCTGAATAATCACAAACACCCGTGACACCAACTGTCCCAAACATTATCATACCCAGAATGAGGGAGCCATGTATAAAAAGTGTCATGTGTACATGGTGTGACTGAAATGTATGCAAATACCCTTAAATGAAAGTCTGAAATGTGTGTATCAATCACATCTGAATTGATTAGTTTGTAATCTTGAACTGTGCAGCAGAGTGGTAAATCAAGGAAAAATGTGTCTTTGTCCCAAAAATGATGGAAGGCACTGTATATACTGTATAGCATACACTAAGTTAATAAACTTCAGTTCCAGAAATCTATAATACTTTGCTAAGCTAAATTGCATATACTTACCACTTTTCATTTTTTGCAGGTGTTTGCATGGGGATATAATAATTGTGGTCAGGTCGGCTCAGGATCAACAGCCAATCAACCTACTCCTAGAAAAGTATCAAACTGTTTACAGAATAAAGTAGTTGTTGGTATTGCATGTGGCCAGACGTCTTCTATGGCTGTTCTAGATAATGGGGAGGTAAGCTTTTTTTTTTTTTTATATAAAATACATTCATATTAAACCTTGTGCTTAATCAGCCTCAAAAATAGGATCCACAAGAAAGAAAACAATTTACTTGTCTCTCATATTCTTATGTGCTGTATGCTGTATAGTGCTTTTTTGGTGTTGTGCAGTAATAATGCACAAATAATTTTGTTGTCATGAAGCAACATCAATTTAAAGAGTTGTATTATTCCATCATAAAGCAAATCTTCCTTAGAATGCAATTCTGCAAAAATAATCTTTTGTTTTTGTTGTTGTGTATGTCAAATCACTTTCACCAGCAGTAGCTATATGACAGGTTTTTGGTTTGCGTGAGCAAGTGGCATACAGTAAATGCATGATCGGTCACAATGCAGTGTGTAAATTTGGTCGGAACTTACTTTAATGTAATGATCTAAGAAACACCATAGTGCAATGCTTGTGTTAATCCCTTTTGAAATAGCAAAGTAGGCAACTTGATATGTGTGTGCATGATGTGTGCTGATTAGTATACAGACAGTATGCTACAAATGCTATTATAGGGGATTACTGTGTAGGTACCTTAATGTTTACGTGGAGTCTAATGTTCAGTTAATACTTGTTCTTGTAGATAACGTGGAATAAAACCCTTTTATAAAAATACTTGATGTGAAATCTAAGTATTCAGCGTAGACCTCTGTGTTAAAATGTATTGCTACAAATGTTTGTGATATGCCATCTGCTGGCATAACAATTACAACATATGCTGTATGTCTTTTTATATACCATTTGATATGGGATTTGTAAAAGCCGTGTTGATGTTTGTGATGCACTATCTATTGGAATGACAAATTCAAACATTTTTTAGTAATAAAATGCACTGAAGCGCCATCTTTTGGAATGACAGAAACCAGAAGGACAAATGGACAGACACCCAGCCACCTTATCCTTGTATTAAGGTAGATCACAGAATAATCTATTGAATGAAGTTTCACTTGAAGGTTACAGGGCAATTGTAAACTTTTGCTAATCTTTTCTGTAAGGTTGGTATTACCAAATAATATGACACACAAATATTTAATTCATTTATTTTGTATCAGAGCATGTGTGCTTGTCTTTCATATCTTAGGACACATAAGTACAGTACTGTGCAAAAGTTTTAGGCAGGTGTGAAAAAATGCTGTAAACAAAGAATGCTTTCAAAAATGGAAGTATTAATCATTTATTTTCATCAATCAACAAAATGCAGTGAATGAACAAAAGAAAAATCTAAATCAAATCAATATTTGGTGTGACCACCCTTTGCCTTCAAAACAGCATCAGTTCTTCTAGGTACACTTGCACACAGTTTTTGAAGGAACTCGGCTGGTAGGTTGTTCCAAACATCTTGGAGAACTAACCACAGATCTTCTGTGGATGTAGGCTTCCTCACACCCTTCTGTCTCTTCATGTATTCCCAAACACACTCGATGATGTTGAGATTAGGGCTCTGTGGGGGCCATACCATCACTTCCAGAACTTCTTGTTCTTCTTTACGCTGAAGATAGTTCTTAATGACTTTGGCTGAATGTTTGGGGTTGTTGTCCTGCTTGATTGTTGTCCTGCTAAATTTGGGGCCAATCATACGCCTCCCTGATTGTATTGCATGATGGATAAGTATCTGCCTGTATTTCTCAGCATTGAGAACACCATTAATCCTGACCAAATCTCCAACTCCATTTGCAGAAATGCGGCCCCAAATGTTCAAGGAACCTCCACCATGCTTCACTGTTCCCTGCAGACACTCATTATTGCACCTCTCTCCAGCCCTTTACGAACAAACTGCCTTCTGCTACAGCCAAATATTTCAAATTTTGACTCATCATTCCAGAGCACCTGCTGCCATTTTTCTGCACTCCAGTTCCTATGTTTTCGTGCATACTTGAGTCGCTTGGCCTTGTTTCCACGTCGGAGGTATGGCTTTTTGGCTGCAACTCTTCTCCAGACAGTAGATGAGTGTACCTGGGTCCCACTGGTTTCTGCCAGTTCTGAGCTGATGGCACTGGTGGACATCTTCCGATTTCGAAGGGTAATAAGCTTGATGTGTCTTTCATCTGCTGCACTAAGTTTCCTTGGCTGACCACTGCGTCTATGATCCTCAACGTTGCCAGTTTCTTTGTGCTTCTTGAAAAGAGCTTGAACAGCACATCTTAAAAGCCCAGTCTGCTTTGAAATCTTTGTCTGGGAGAGACCTTGCTGATGCAGTATAACTACCTTGGTAGCAGAGTTTGGCTGTTCCTCACCCAGGTTTAAGCCTCCTACACAGCTGTTTCTGTTTCAGTTAATGACTGTGTTTCAACCTACGTGTGACATTGATGATCATTAGCATCTGTTTGGTATAATTGGTTGATCATACATCTGACTATAATCCTACAAAATCCCTGTCTTTGTGCAAGTGTACCTATAAGAATTGATGCTGGTTTGAAGGCAAAAGGTAGTAACACCAAATATTGATTTGATTTAGATTTTTCTTTTGTTCGTTCACTTTGCATTTTGTAAATTGATAACAATAAACAATCATTATTTAGATTTCTGAAAGCATTCTTTGTTTACAGCATTTTTTCACACCTGCCTAAAACTTTTGCACAGTACTGTATATGTCATGGTGGTCCAATACAAGAGAGTTTCATCAAATAATCCTGTGATATGAGGGATGTGATGTGCTATTGTTGAAATTCTTTGCAAGTTCAAATGCTAATTTGTCAATTATGACCAATATACTTATTGTGATTTGGAAGATCACTATATATTCTTGATAAAGATAGATTCATTTTTGTTGCAGTATTTTCGAGTTGATAGTCTGTGCAGCTCACAAATGTATATTGCATTATAGCAACATGCATTTTGAGCATCACTGGTTGTTAGGGTTGGGTGATATGTAAAATTCTCGGGTTAATCAATTGCCCCCTTGCAAATTACCAAATGATGATGATATCGCTAGGGCTGGGTAGATCAGATGGTCATTACCATTTTAAATGACTAAGTCAAAATTGCCTTTTATATTACCATGACTGGATCATGTTCTACAACCAGCACCAGTGGTTGCTGCAGCGACAACATGGTTTTTGACAGGTATATATTTTCAACATCTCATGCATTTTCTTCTTAGCAGCCTGAGAGGCTGCATTCTTTCACAAATTTAAAAAAATGGGAGGACTAGGCAGCAGTAGTTGTCATTGAACGATCAAAGCAAGATTTTCTCACCAGCCCTGATTCTGTTTATATAATATATAGACTGACCACTGGGCACCTTTTGGCTAGAGCTGTGACAACTACAACATTGTAGCACATCCTGTAGCTCTGTTGTCTGCTCTTACTTCTATGCCGCAAACATGTACAAATGGACATGCTTACCACATGAGCCCCACAACGGAGGAGGTTAGTCAGATTTCTTATTTCTATTTTACAAGTAGTAGTAGGGTGTTGTACTGTGTTTTGTATTTTTCTGTCAAAGAAGCATATGAAGTTTTTACTGTAAATGCAAAGTGTGTTTGATACATTTACAACCTATCTGGATACAATCTGGATACCAGTACATAGTATAAACAGGGTATTTTACAGAATTTAATGACATGGTTGAAATCGGCAAGGAAACATCCTTGAGTAATCTGTATGAGTATGATTTTCCAAAATAAGTAAGCTTTAATGCGATTTCCTCCTCCTTCTAACTAGTTGAAGAGTGAGTGTAATAGTATGTCATTAAAGGGTAAATTAAGGGACATTACCTGTTCTATTGCAGGAATACAATGTGTATGCTGACAATGAAGGAAAAGTGAAAAGCACAAAAGACTGGGCAATTTTTCTAGTGTATTTCCTGCTTGAGACAGCAAAGTGTCCTTGCTGAATGAAGTAATTCTTTTTTTCTCTCAAATTTGTACAAAATGTAAGCAGAGTTAAATATTACAAATAATTTTGCTACTGGCAAATAAATAGCATTTTATATTATTATTTGTTATTTAGTAGATGTCATTATCAAAGCAACTTACAAAGCAATTTAAAATACATGCAAGAATGATTAGAAGGTGCAAGCATCAAAAGCAAAAGAGGAGTAGAACTAAAATATAATTATACCACTAACTAGACTAAGACAATAAATTGGTATCCTCAAATCTTTGGAATTACTTAGCTACTCTTCTACAGGATAATTGCTATTGCACTGACAAAGTATTAATTGAAAATGTGTACTTTTAAAAGATGCTGAAACATGAGTAAATTGTGTGCAGGTTGAATAGACAAGTGGATATCATTCCCCAGCTTTGGATCAAGAACAGAGAAGTATTGTCCAATCTTGGAATGTCTGTAAAGAAGAGGGATGGTCAGCAGACAGGCAGTGGCAGAAAGAAGACTAATTGAAGGGACATATGGAAAACCTGGACACTGGAAATATTGGGGTAATTCCATGTCAAATCATTACACTTTTGGACCTCATCGTCACAGATTTTAACAAAACTTGTCATGCTGATTTGGTCATATGAGTAACCCATGCAACTGAAATTGCACGCGTCTTAGATCAATATTAAGGGAGATTTAAGCTAACAAAGTTTGAACTCTGCTATTGATGGATCACACCTGACCAACTTGTATGCCTCAGTCCGCTCTGATTAATGCAGGGCAGAGTACTGGCATTTATTAGCCACATTGGAATGGGCACTTTCCACAGCAGCCATTTTGATATGAAAGTCATATGACATTAATCAAGCTTCAGTTCAATTTCAGTGGAGCATAATTGGAATCTTAATTAATGTCATTACTTTACACCTGTGCTTGCAGTACTGTTTTGTATTATGTGATGTCATATCAAATTGTATTATGTGATATCTACTGTTGAATTCTGCTCTGTACTTATAATATTTCTATTGCATATTATATTGAGGATTACTTGTGTTCTGTTCTGTGTATTATATTGTATTTACCCACTTTTATTATTTTTTTCTGACACCCACTGCACGTCCAACCTACCTGGAAAGGGGTCTCTCTTTGAACTGCCTTTCCCAAGGTTTCTTCCAATTTTTTCCTACAAGGATTTTTTTTGGAGTTTTTCCTTGTCTTCTTAGAGAGTCAAGGCTAGGGGGCTGTCAAAAGGCAGGGCCTGTTAAAGCCCATTGTGGCACTTCTTGCGTGATTTTGGGCTATGCAAAAGTAAATTGTATTGTATTGTAAGGTTTAAGTACACTGCCTGAACCTATAGGTATTTGTTGTGAAGTGTAAATATGCTGCAATTTGTGTGAGTTTTCTAATTTCTGTAATCTATTTGTGGGAACATTGCGGCACTTCTTGTGTGATTTTGGCCTATAGAAAAATAAACTGTATTGTATTATATTTAAGAGTGATTCTTATTACATGCTGTACCCAACAATTATCATGACATACGATATATGAAACATCAATTATTTTCTGGAATTTATAGAAGGTGTAACAGAGGCTTTAAAGAATAGCGAATTCAAATTCAAATAGACTATATAAAAATAAATTGTATTTTATTGTTTTATGTCAATATGGCTGCTATGAAAAATGCCCATTAGTGTTATAAAACCATGTGATGCCACCTATAAGTAATGATAGCTCAGTAATGACTGAAAAACAAAACACCAAATTTTCAGGTGATGTTCATGACATTATAATCTAACTTTAGTAAAAAATTTACCAATTTTAAAATACTATTTTTTTTCTTACTATTCCATTTTTATAACATGGTAAGTTTTCATTTATAATGCAAAAAAATAGAGCCTGAAAAGAGCTTTAAAAACGATATGAGAACCATTTCAATGCAACTTAAGTTTAGGGAGATATAGCCAGTCACCGTCATAATCAGTGGGGATTTTGTTATAAGTTCAAACTTTGTTAGCTTAAAATTCTCCTAACATTAATCCAAGACACATGCAATTTCAGTTCAACATGTTACTCATGTGACCAAATCACTGTGCCAAGTTTCTTTAAAATCTGTGACGATGTGGTCCAAATGTGTGAGAATTTCATATGGAATTACCCATGAGGTGAAGAACCATTCAGATAACCGTAAGTCAAGATGAGTTTTGAAATGGATCCTTGAAGCAACACGAAGCTAGTGAAAACACCATAGCAGAGGAGTAGTAAGAGTGAAACGAGAAACAGTGAACACTATTCAAACAGCTGCATTCTGGAGGAGATGGAGAGTTCCGATTAGTATTTTAAGGAAGCTCCACCAGGAGATAGTTTTAGTAGTTTAGCTAAGAAAGAACCAGTGCCTGAATATGGAGTTCCAAGACATAATTAGTTTGTCAGTCAGTCATATTTATTTATAAAAGCACATATAAACCAACAGATGTTGCGCCAAAGTGCAGTTCAAAGGAGCTTTAAAATTAACACAGTAGAAACAATGATACAGGAGCAGATCAATAAAAACAACCAATTTAAAACCATCCTCCCACAACCCCTTTACCCCAGTGAAAGACAGAAGAAAACGAGTAGGTCTTAAGCAGAGTTTTAAAAACCTAAATAAAATATGAAGACCTGGGGCCTCATGTATAAACGGTGCGTATGCATAAAAATGTTGTGTAAGCCCGTTTCCACACTCAAATCGCGATGTATAAAACCTAAACTTGGCATAAAGCCACGCACACTTTCATGGTAGCTAAATGCTTGGCGTACGCAAGTTCTCCACTCGGTTTTGCAAACTGGCGGCACCCAGCGTCAAAGCAGTGCTACTGTTCCAGTGTGGTTTCCCTTTATTTTTTAGATCAACTTCCCTGACGTGGCTTTATAAATACACTGAAATTAACCGCATATTGTTTATTAGTTTAATGCATCTGGTTGTAATTAACCTGTAACAATATAATAGTCCACAGAATGGTCAAACTATTCTAAATACCATAGCTGCTTTAGTGTTACTCTCACTGCACCTTCTTCTTCTTCATCTTTCAGCTGCTCCCGTTAGGGGTTGCCACAGTGAATCATCTTTTTCCATATTACTCTCACTGCACCACTCGGAGTATTTATATCACTGTATCTGAGTGGGGAATCGCAGCTCAACAGCAGCTGATTGGAAAGAGAATTATCGGTATACATCATCAAGCACACGCTGCCTCAGCCATGCTGTCTATTGAACTGCTGTCATACAGCAAATGCTTCAGAGCCTTTCCTTGCGGTTCAGAAACAGTTTCATCCCAAGAACTATAAACACACTCAATCAGTCCAAGTGCTCCTTGTGGAATGCTTTGTACTTATAAGTACAATTACCTCACTGTAAACTTGCAATACACTTATAATATTGCACAACCGAGCCACTTTATAAAGTGCGTATTTATATACTAGGACGATATCATTTTTAAGATGAAATGCAGCAAAATATGCTGATTATATTATACAGATAAAACTTTAACTTCATTTAAATAATCTATATTGTTAATAATTAAACATGTGAGGACATGGTGTCGCAGCACCAGCAAGGAGCTGGCACTCCATTCACGGATAGTTTCTGCCTCACGCTGTATTCTTGCTGGGGCTGGCGCGACACTGGAAGGATAGATGGATTGAAATATCTTCATAGTTCATGTTTAATTATTCTATGTTCCTTAAATGTTTTGAAGAATCTGCGTTCTAAGCTTACAGATGGCTTAACGTCTATCACAGAGTTGATTGTGTGGTGATTGGGTATTTGGAGAAAGAAAAGTAAGAACAGGAATTGGGTGTTAGTATGTTTTGAAAGAGACAGTACTGCTGCAATAAATTATTTCATCGAAGGTTGTGCATGGCGCAGCAAGCATCTTGCAAGAGGCATGAACAGTCACTGCGCCACCGTGTTCCCATGTTTAATAACATGCTTTAACTCCTATCATCATGAAAATGATATCAAGTATACATCTCAGTATTTTAATTATTCAGAGAGTTGTTGTATCACGAATGTAATGGATTCTGTGTCCTGTCGGAGGAAGAGAGCCCGTTTAAGATGCACATAGTGATTCACACACACAGAGCACATAGAAGATCAAATAGAAAACAAAGCATTTAGCGTGCTGCTGTAGTTACGATGGGATTTGAGAAACTAGTAAATGATTTTAAGATGAAGTTTATAATGTTCTGCTTTAATGACAAAATAAACTATTTGATTAAAGTGGAAATTTCGAGATTAAAGTTGACATTTGTTGCTTTTTTCCCCACTGTGTGCCTATTTTTTTTTCTCTGTACCCTAATAAGCTTTCATATGACACTCAGACGGTGGGCAGTGACTCACCTTTTCACGGCGACTTTGATATCTGACAAATTCTTTTTTTATATCGGGTACTGTGCGACTTTGTGAACTTGAGCTTTCGAATTTCTCCAACACTCTGTCACTTGATCACCTTCCTTTTGTTGTTTATACCAGGGGTAGGCAACGTCGGTCCTGGAGTGCCACAGTATGTGCAGGTTTTTGTTCCAACCCAGTTCCTTAACGAGAACTCAATTATTGCTGATGAAGCACATATTGCTTAAGTGACATTTTAATGCTTCATTTTAGTGGTCTCGCTTGTTAAGGTTCTCCAACCTTAATTGCTTATTTCAATCTTAAACTGCTGCATTCAGTGTTTTAATTGCTCCTTATTAGCAATAAGATGTAAAACAGGGGTAGGCAATGTCGGTCCTGGTGAGCCGCAGTGGCTACAGGTTTTCATTCAACCCAATTGCTTAATTAGAAACCAATCATTGCCAATCTCAGACCTTATTTAATTTTATGGCTTGTTAGTCTGTGCAATGTAAGGCTTTTATATCGTAGATTTTTTTCCTTTCCAAGGATATCATCCAAATGATTTGAAGCCTAAAACAGATCATTTTCAGTCTGTCACATTTTTCTATTAAGTGTTTTATTAAATCAAACCGTGCATGATGAACACACACAGATGTAATTGGAAAAAAGCTAGCTGGAGAACTGCTGGATGCTTTGTCTTTTACATCTTATTGCTAATAAGGAGCAATTAAAACACTGAATGCAGCAGTTTAAGATTGAAATAAGCAATTAAGGTTGGAGAACCTTAACAAGCGAGACCACTAAAATGAAGCATTCAAATGTCACTTAAGCAATATGTGCTTCATCAGCAATAATTGAGTTCTCATTAAGGAACTGGGTTGGAACAAAAACCTGCACAATACTGTGGCACTCCAGGACCGACGTTGCCTACCCCTGGTTTATACCACTGTTTAAACCAACAAATAGTAAATTTTTCCTTGCCTCGCTGAAATTCTTTTATTTCCCCCCGTGCTTTTGCCATTCCTTTTCACAGAACGCTGAGTTTAAGGGCTATTTATATTGATTTGCATATTCAAAGAGGTGAGTAGTTTTGGAGTGGCAGCAGACGCGTGCACGTGCATTACTTTTCATGCTGACCGGTATTTATGGAGCGGAAGAATGTGGAAGTTGGCAAACGCACATATTTATGTATCTGGATTTTTTTGTGCGTATGCCCATTTCCGCTTTTGTCCTTATGCCATGTTTTAGTGTGAATTCTACGCACGGCGTTTATACATGAGGCCCCTATCTGGAAAGGCAGGTCCTTCCAAAGCTTAGGAGCAACAATTGAAAAAGCTCTCTCTCCCCTAGACTTCAACCTAGATCTTGAAACTATGAGGAGTAGTTGTCCAGATGACCTCAATGCTCTCGATGGGTGAAGGAGGTTGCAGATGTATTTTGGAGTAAAAACGTGCACAAGACTTTAAAAACAACAAAATTTTAAAATCAATGTGACATCTTACTGGTAGCCAGTGGAGAATGGCTAATGCAGGGGAGATATAATCCCTTTTTCTAGACCCAATTAAGGCTCTAGATGCCAAAAGTTTTGAACCAGCTGATGGTGTGACAGAGCAGATTTAAGCAGTGCCACAGATAAGGAATTACAATAGTCAAGCTGAGATTTGTCAAGACCTGAACGACTGTTTCCAAGTCCTTCCGTGAAACAAAAGATTTTAGTTTTGAAATTTGCCTTAATTGGTAAAACCTGGCCTATACTACAGATTGTATTTGTTTATCAAAGCTTTACGACGACTCAAACATGATACCTAGTTTCCTGACATCATTATGAATAATTTCTGACAAGGAGCTTAATTGAGTGCCGATTTCAGTTGTGGAAGTGGTAGAACCAATAATAATGACCTTAATTTTGTTTTCATTTAATTGTAAGAAATTTTTAGCCGTCCAATATTTAATATCCCCAAAGCACTCCCCCAGCTTTTTTGCCAATGAAATAAATGTCTGGATTAACTTTGAGGTATAGCTGCATATCAGCATATAACAATGATAAAAGACATGTTTTTAAAGAGGAGCCAAAATAGCACCTTATGAAACACTTTGTATGAGAGGTGGTGGCTGAGAGAAGTTCTCATCTATGTTAACAGACATAGATCTAACTTTAAGGTAGGACTCAAACTATTTCAATGCACAGCCTTGATGGCCGTTTTAACAAAACCCTATGGTCCACCCTGCCAAATGTTGCACTAAGATCTAATCTAAATCTAAGATTGCACAAGAACACATCACATAAATTATCCTCCAGATATGAAATCAACTGCAAAGAAATAATTTTGGCCAAAAATGGGAGCTTAGAAACAGGCCTATAGTTTGAAAGAACTATAAGATCAAGAGTGGGCTTCTTCAGCAGAGGCTGAACAATTACATGTTTAAAATTGTCTGTCATTATACTAGATTTTAGGCAGTTATTAATAATGACCATAACAATTAGACTAATAACTCTAAAGGAGTCTTTAGCCATGCGTGAGGGTAAAATATGTTGTGGATATTTCGAAGGTTTCATGCGCTGGACTATATCAGTTAGCTCAAAAGAGGAATCAAATTGAAAAGAAGTAAAACGGCTGTGCAGTAGCCTTAAAGGGGCTGGTATCGTCCCACAAAGATCAATACCTGTAAGAATGATGCTGGATCGAATTGCTTGGATTTTATAAAAAAAAAAAAAAAGAAAGAAAGCTCAAAGCATACTCTCAGGGAAGTCACTGGCAGGTGGATTTAAGAGAGAGGTTATGGTGCTAAACAGCAGCCTAGGTTTTGAGGCAGCATCTGCAATTAAACAAGATAAAAAATGAGATTTTGTTGCTCTCACAGCCTCTTGGTCAGACTTCCAGCAAATTCTGAGAATTTCATACAAAAACAGAAGTTTATCTTTCTTCCACCGCCTGTCTCCATTCCTGTCTGAGGAATTACGCAAACAACACAAGTACCAAACAAACAAGAAGCAGGGTGAACACTGCTCAAACAGCAAATGCTGGAGAGAGACTGAGGATCTGGGAAACGATCAGGAGGCAACAGTAGGGTATACCTATCAGTTTATTTGTGTGGATTCATTGTATTGCTCAGTGCACAACAAATCCAAGTTTTGCTTTTTGAAATGTTCTGTTAGTTTTGATCCACATTTGATTGAAACCATGGATATAGATGGTCACTTGCACAGATTTTTTTAGGAGATATGGTTAAAAGTATTTAGTATTAAATTTCATAAAGTAACAGTATTCTTGAATACATGTTTAGAAACATACCACAAGCTGAATCGTGAATACTTATTTTTGTATTCTTAATACGTAATGCCAGTACATGTATTCCAGTATTATTGCTGATTCAATAAATAGTTAAGAATATCTGAAAAACTGCCCTTCATTGGGGGGAATGACGACAATACAGAAGCATGCAATTTTTAACAGCATTTATTTGGAGAAATTAAGATGCTATGCAATTATGTGTCAGTTTGCTGCAGTTTTACAGTATTTAAATCTGAAATGGTGGCACTTAACCAGAATTCCAGCTCTTTGCACACCCTTTTTTTCTGTCATATGGTTTGTTCAAGCCTAGACTATGGAAAATTGGGTTATGCAATTCTGTTTATTGAACAATTGAGGAGAGGCTGAGTGTCACAATTTTCTGATTTGATATACTTTATTAATTCCCCTGGGGAAATTGCCTTTTCACATGACCTTAGAGCAGGGGTCCTCAGTCACAGTCCTGAAGAGCCGCAGTGGCTGCAGGTTTTTGTTCTAACCTGGTTGCTTAATTAGAAAGCAATTCTTGCCAACAATTTAATTTCGTGGCTTGTTTAGTGCTTTAACTCTGCAATGTCAGGTAATTCTCATATCCTAGATTTTCTTCCCCTTTCTAAGGATATCATCCAAATGTTTTGAAGGCTAAAATGGATAAGTAATTCTGAGTCCTTCACTTTTTTCTCTTCACTTTCCTTCAAGTATTTAATTAAACCCAACAGTGCATGATAAATACACACAGGTGTAAATAGTAACAACCTAAATGGAGAAATGCTGGTCTCTTTTGTCATTTGCATGTTATTGCTAATTAGGAGCAATTAAAAACCAAGCATACAGATGTTTAAGACTAAAATAAGCAATAAGGGTTCAAAATCTTAACCAGCGAGACAACTAAAGTGAAACAGAAGTGTTACTTGAGCAATAAGGGCTTCTTATTAAGCAATTGAGTTGGAGCAAAAACCTGCAGCCACTGCGGCCCTCCAGGACCGTGATTGAGGACCCCTGCCTTAGAGGATCAGAGCGCAGGGTTAGCCATTGGAGCAATTTTCAGGTTAAGGGCTTTGCTCGAGGCCTCAGTGGAGTAGGATCCCTTCTGGCAGTAACCGTACTTGAACCAGCACCCTTCCAGACACCAGCACAGATCCTTAGCCACAGAGCCACAACTCCACCCTGATTTACATGTCGACCTGAAAGATGTTAGATTACAATGGGAAGCAGACTAGAAGAGAAGGTTGCTTGAACAGTTTGAAATTCAAAACAGGAAAATGAGAAGTGCTATGATAATCGTAAGCAATAAATATTCAGTTAGGAGACAAGAGAAGACAAGTGCCACTCACACATCCATATGCATCTGCAGTGTGGGAAAACCTGTAAGAGGAGGACAATGCATCTGGAGTTGTGATGCATGGGAAATTAGGAGGAAGATGTCAGGCATGGTAGTGATGAAATCAGTCTTATTGCAAACTGAATGACAGTCTGACAGAAGTAAATGACCTTTCATAATGTAACGTGGTTGCTTATGTTATGTCATTTTCTAACTCTCTTAATCCAGACCAGGGTTGCAGTGGGATGTGCTGGAGCCTATCCTAGATAACATAGGGTGCAAGACAGGAACAATCCCTGAACAGGGCACCAGTCCATAACTGGGAGGGGACACACACACACATTCTAACACACTAGAGTCAATGTGGCATTGCCATTTCACCTAAAATGCATATCTTTTGACAGTGGGAAGAGGCCGCAGCACCCATAGGAATGAAAACACTATTCAGTGAGTTCCCCACATGTAAACCTAGATCACCTTTCTGTGAAGCAGCTGCACTGCCGCAGTGACACTGTACCAACCCTTTTTCATTTATAATTTGTACAATATAATCTGCAATGTTCAATTCTGTGTTTGTGTGTGTGTGGCACAGCTACAAAGAATTCAAGAATAATAGACATAGCAGCTGGACAGATGCATAGACAGACTCTGTCAAGCACTTATCGTTTTATTAAGGTGGATTGAAGTTGTCTGTTTTCTTAAATGTTATACTTTATTTCACCATAACACTTGATGGAAAGAGTTTACATGAGCTTCATTGTTTTTTCTCTAAATATGATAGACCAGAATCCTTGTATGAAAATGTCTGTCTCTCTCAGAAGCTTGTGTGTACCTAGGTTGCATGATTCTCATTTCATGTGCAAGGTAGAAGAACAAAAGCAGCTGTAGAATCAAACAACAGCATTACAACAACAGAGAGAGAAAACCAGATGAACAACTTCTTTAACAGGTTTGACCACCTTAACCCACTCTCACCTCTGAGTACTGCACCCTCCACCCATCCTTCTGCTGATACCAGCATAGGAGAGAGTTTCCCCCCCCCACCCACAATTACAGCAGCCCAGGTAAGCGGAGAGCTGAGGAGACTTCGTGCCAGCAAAGCAGTGGGTCCAGATGGAGTATCGCCACGACTGCTGAAGGCCTGTGCGTTGGAGCTGGGGAGTCCTCTACAGCGCATTTTCAACCTGAGCCTGGAACAGGGGAGAGTCCCGAGGCTTTGGAAAACATCTTGCATCACCCCAGTCCCAAAGGTATCACATCCTAGTGAGCTGAATGACTTCCGGCCTGTCACTCTGACGTCACATGTGATGAAGACCATGGAGCAGCTGCTGCTTCACCACTTGAGGCCACAGGTCCGCCACGCACTCGATCCTCTGCAGTTCGTATACCTGGAGAAGGTGGGAGAGGAGGATGCTATCATCTATATGCTACACCGATCCCTCTCCCACTTGGACAGAGGCAGTGGTGCTGTAAGAATTATGTTTCTGGACTTCTCAAGCGCCTTCAACACCATCCAACCTCTGCTCCTTAGAGACAAGCTGACAGAGATGGGAGTAGATTCATACCTGGTGGCATGGATCGTGGACTATCTTAAAGACAGACCTCAGTATGTGCGTCTCGGGAACTGCAGGTCTAACAATGTGGTGAGCAACACAGGAGCGCCACAGGGGACTGTACTTTCTCCGGTCCTGTTCAGCCTATATACATCGGACTTACAGTACAACTCGGAGTTCTGCCACGTGCAAAAGTTCTCTGACGACACTGCTTTCGTGGGCTGCCTCAGGAGTGGGTAGGAGGAGGAGTATAGGAACCTAATTAAGGACTTTGTTAAATGGTGCGACTCAAACCACCTACAACTGAACACCAGCAAAACCAAGGAGCTGGTGGTGGATTTTAGGAGGACCAGGCCCCTCATGGACCCTGTGATCATCAGAGGTGACTGTGTGCAGAGGGTGCAGACCTATAAATACCTGGGAGTGCAGCTAGATGATAAACTGGACTGGACTGCCAATACTGATGCTCTGTGTAAGAAAGGACAGAGCCGACTATACTTCCTTAGAAGGCTGGTGTCCTTCAACATCTGCAATAAGATGCTGCAGATGTTCTATCAGAGGGTTGTGGCGAGCGCCCTCTTCTACACGGTGGTGTGCTGGGGAGACAGCATAAAGAAGAGGGACGCCTCACGCCTGGACAAACTGGTGAGGAAAGCAGGCTGTATTGTAGGCACAGAGCTGGACAGCTTGACATCCGTGGCAGAGTGACGGGCACTGAGGAGACTCCTTACAATCATGGAGAATCCACTGCATCCACTAAACAATATCATCTCCAGACAGAGGAGCAGATTCAGCGACAGACTGCTGTCAATGTCCTGCTCCACTGACAGACTGAGGAGATTGTTCCTCCCCCACACTATGCGACTCTTCAATTCCACCCGGGGGGGTAAATGTTAACATTATACAAATATATTGTCTGTCTGTTATACCTGCATTGTTATCACTCTTTAATTTAATATTGTTCTTTATCAGTATGCTGCTGCTGGAGTATGTGAATTTCCCCTTGGGATTAATAAAGTATCAATCTACAGTGCATCCGGAAAGTATTCACAGCGCATCACTTTTTCCACATTTTGTTATGTTACAGCCTTATTCCAAAATGGATTAAATTCATTTTTTTCCTCAAAATTCTACACACAACACCCTATAATGACAACGTGAAAAAAGTTTACTTGAGATTTTTGCAAATTTATTAAAAATAAAAAAATTGAGTAAGCACATGTACATAAGTATTCACATCCTTTGCTCAATAGTTTGTCGATGCACCTTTGGCAGCAATTACAGCCTCAAGTCTTTTTGAATATGATGCCACAAGCTTGGCACACCTATCTTTGGCCAGTTTCACCCATTCCCATACTTTCCGGATGCACTGTATCTATGTATCTATCTGACAAGTCAGTGCCACCCTCCATCCAGATTCACTTTATAATGGTGGCCAGAGCCTATCCCAACAGCATACAATATTTGTGAATGAGCAGTACTATATTAGAGCTGTAATTATTTTAGAGTGAATGCTTTGTTTGTGAGTAATCCTGTATAAAAGGACATGTATTGTATAATATGAATTTTGATGCCCTGATCATTTTTCCTATATATTGTTTGTTTGAAGAAACTAAAATACTTTGTCTTACTTGTACAGTGAACAAATATTTAAAATTTTTAAACATTACTTAGCTTTCCTTTAACACTGTAAGTAAAGGTTTAACTTTCTAAAAAGCAACATTTGTATTGAATAATAAACTTTATCTTCTATATTTTTAAGGTATATGCCTGGGGATATAATGGGAATGGACAGCTTGGGCTTGGTAACAGTGGGAACCAGCTGACTCCATGTCGTTTGACAGGATTACAGGGATATTGTGTGCTTCAGGTAAAACATGGTGATGTTCCTTTAATGTCCCTTTTTCCTTCATTTACTCATTTATATATTCTGAGCAACATTTTAACAGGAGACAGTCTACATACACAAGATTTTGAACAAGATACTTGTCTAGAAGCATTGTCCTGTTGTGTTTAATCATATTTATTCTTCTTTTTATATATATTTCCCTCTTTCTATTGTTATCTGTACCAGGCAAAAAAGGTCATACAGATAACAAGAACTTTCACTTACCTTGCTGTGCTCCAGAAGATTCACAGTGTGTGGATCTTTACTCTCTTTGTACAGTCAGTATCCACTGGAAAATGTATAACATCTGATGAAAAGGAAGTGCAGTGGTTTCTTCCACATGTACTCTTTTTGTAATCTGCTTTAAACTAGAAGAAAGCACTTGGACGGTCAAATGGCCTGAATATGAAGAACATTATTTCAGAAGCACAGCACAATGATAATAATTTTGCCACAAAAACATGAAATTAAAATTTTTCATTGCTACAAACTACAAACTTCATGGTGTGAATAACATTTAATAAAAATATAATTTTTGGGTGGAATGTTCCTTTTAAATGACTGTTTCAAGTTTCAGGAAATGTATTTGAGGGAGAATAGTAGCAGTAATGAACTTATAAACCAAGTGTCAAGCTAGACACAGTTATATATTTAGTATATTCAAGTACTACTTCCTCACCTAATAGAATAGCATATACTAAGTAGTAGTGCTGGGCGGTATACCGGTTCATACCAAAAAACGTTTTTTATTTTTGATATGATATGGATTTTTCTTATACCGGAACACCAGTTTAAATAGCCTAAACAACATTCGGAACGTGGCGCAGCGGGAAACTGTTTAAGGGGGACCTTTTTCACTGGTGCACCGCAAAATAAGCATCCAACAGAGTACATGTGTTAGTGGAGGTATTGAGCGGTGAAAATGGACAGGGAACATTCTGAAACTGAAGCTGTAGCAGACGATAAAGTTGAACATGATAACACAGAAGAATTTTTGACGAAAAGAGGTGCTGTGTCTGTTATCTGTAGATACTTTGGTTTTAAAAGGTCGGATGTGGAGCATTATGTTCAAATGTATGAATACTGTTTCTATACTACAGGATAATACTGCAAGCCAAGTTGTACTTGTTTTATTTTAATTTTTTTTTTTCAATACTGTGTAATGTATCTGGTTACTGTTTAATACTGTGACGGTGCCGGTCCCCTACAGACTCCCTCTTCCCACATGGGAGTCTGTTGAACCAACACCGTCGATAGTTATGACCGAGATGAGCTGAGAAATCTCATTGAAGCCAGGGAAAGTTGGAAAGTGCTCAAGTGCTTTTGTTAAAAACAGTCAAAGTAAAACCAAAAGTGTCTGTTGGACAGTGTTCAGAAAAATACAGTACCCAAATAAATAGCAAATCCATAAAGCCAGTGAAATGTGGGGATAAAATCCATAATAAATATATCCATTAAAATGCAGTCTCTCTCCTCGCCCAATCGCAGCACACCACCTTCTGTCTCCACGGCTCACCCTTCACTGGCGTTGCTGACGGAGCCTTTGCAGCACGAACTGCTTTCTGCCAACCCCTGTTTTGGCTGCCGCCACACTGCACAGCCAGACCGTCCGAGGTCGGCACACCTCCCGTCTTCCTTTGTGCTCACTCAGTCACTCCTCAGATCCATTTGGAGGTCTCACATTTTGCTCGCCCCACTCCACACACTTACTCAGTGGGGTGAACCAGCCCCTAGATCGCCTAAGCCTGCACTCCCTCACGGAGCCCCAGCTCGTGCTGCCTTCTCCTTCCTGGTGTCTGGATCGTCTCCCATGACTGCCTTTTCCCTTCTTTAACCTCCTTGTGTTCTATCTTTTCTTTTTTCCTTCCCCTATCCTGCCGGCCCATAAATATACGTCTCCGTCCGTGGGCTCAGCGCCTTATTCACATGCCACACTAAGCCGACGAAGCAATTGAGAATGATCAGATGCGACTCGCCCCAATCACCTCATCAACTCCCTGCGGTTGAGCAATCGCACCCACGAAGACAGACACAGCGAACTGGATTTAAAAACGGACCTTTTTTTTTTTGTTTTTTTTTGACCCACTAAACAACAAATAGTATTATAAATGCAAGTTGCATTTTTATTATTTATTATATATGTATATATATATATATATATATATATATATATATAGATAGCTTAGCTTGAAGCAAGGTCTATATTAATGCAATTTGCCTTAATGACGGTTCAGTTGGTAAAGATGTCATCTCCAAGTTGCACTTGTTTTATTTTAGTTTGGTGAATACTGTGTAATGTACCTGGGCTTGAAGTTTTGAAGTAATAGTATTATTACTGGAAGTTGCACTATTATTTATTTTATTGTTATTATTTATTAGTTTATATATTATGCAGTTTAATGATGGTAAAGTTGTTTAAAAAGTCACTTTAACATGTCAGTGGACAGAGATTGTTAACATTAACAAAGTGTAGTTGGTTTACAAAAAATATTTGCCATTTATTCCTTTTTTAAGACATGTTCAGTGCAATACAACTAAATGCCTCTTTGGATGGTTGACAATTTGTTGTCAAAGTTTTAGTTTAAGTGGTTTGCAAAATTTGTTCAATAAAAAGGTTGTATATTTTGACAGCAACTGTCATGCAGTGTGATTCCTTCTCTTCATTAGTGCCAACCCCCCCTTTGAAAACTATCACTTTATGGAGCCATGCAAACCTGTATTAATACTTGTGTGCACATTAAAATGTTTTTTTGTACAATTCCAATGACAGTGGAATAGGTTATTCTTAGCCAGTCTACTGCAGTAATTGCAGTGGAAAATGTGATTAACTCATGCATGGGAAAAAAATACCGTCGAATACCGTGAAACCGGTACAATCTTGAAAAATACCGTGATATAGAATTTTGGTCATACCGCCCAGCACTACTAAGTAGTATTCAGTCCATAGTAGAATGGTTAGCATACTTGCAGTGAGTAAGCATGTTTAGTGATTGCTTAATAACATGCCAGTTTATCACAACATTGAAGAAGGTTACGCTTAATTTTCTATAATGGCATGTCATGTTCCAATCAATCCAGAAATGCTGCCTTCACCTGCAACTATGAGAAGAGTTTTGATATCCAAATATTTGGAACTAGACAGAGTGTATTTACATTAGTATATGAATCAGTACAATATGTCAGTGTTTTTGCAGTGTGCCATTAGTTGAAAGGTGTTGGAAGAAAAACATAAAGAAAAGGAAACATACTGGATAATGGACACCAAAAGAAAATTATCATAAAGCACCTTTTATATAAAAAAAAATGAACATATTTATCACAGCACATAGCTCTCAGAGCTTAGAATATTTTATAGTAAATAACCTTAATTTAGAAATAGGACCTTCTACTGTATATTCTAGTCTTTAACCACACCATTAATTTATAAATAGCACCTTCTATATTCTAGTGATTAACCACACCATTTCTTGTGGCAAGGACTTGAATACACTCCTATGGATTCCATGAATAAAATGAAATAAAAAAGCAAAGGAAACCTTTTGAAATAGTGTATTTTTTTTTACAGCCATCCATTTTATTTTGGGTCACCTAGAGCAGCAGTGCTTCCCAGAGAATGAGAATGTTCAGACTCTAGCCAATAGTGACTCAGTTGTAATTTTTGACTAAATGAATTGATCTGATGCCAGTGTGTACAGATATTTCCTGAATGTGCCTCTTATATGCATAATTAATAAGATTTGTCAGACAAATGAGACCTAATAGACCACAGTAAATACCAACAACTGTTTTACTTAATATTACTTCAAGTGCAGGATGTCTGTGAATTTGTCAAAGAAAATTTTTTTGTTGCTGTACTGTATTGGGTGCATTTATTACTGTGGCATTTGTACATAAAAAAAACCTGTGGACACGAAAGAGGAACCAGTGCTAGTGGCAGCAAGATGAACATTGCCAGATTCCCATCCCGCATGTGTTTAAATAAATAAACAAAAAACTTGCTATAAACTTGTATTATAAGTACTGCCAATGGATATATAATACTGATCCTTGTTGGCTAGCAGCACCTCAAGACAAATTATGCATGCCCAGCAACATCTAAAAATAAGCTTTAAAGTAGCATCCCCTTCCCTTCATCAGAAAACACAGGTACACTGTGCAAAATGAAAACAAACTAATTATTGCTATTTACGGGACTTTTCCTTCTTCTTGATGGAAGAAGAAAGTGTGAGGCATCTGCACAGATGCATGTGGGGGGGGGAAAAAAACATTCCTACTGTGCCCCAAGCCACAGCTTCAAACTGCCACTGCAGCCATTGTGTTCCTCTACAGGTGCTGGTCATAAAATTAGAATATCATGACAAAGTTGATTTATTTCAGTAATTCCATTCAAAAAGTGAAACTTGTATATTAGATTCATTCATTACACATAGACTGATGTATTTCAAATGTTTATTTTTTTTAATGTTGATGATTATAACTGACAACTAATGAAAGTCCTAAATTCAGTATCTCGGAAAATTAGAATATTGTGAAAAGGTTCAATATTGAAGACACCTGATGCCACACTCTAATCAGCTAATTAACTCAAAACACCTGCAAAAGCCTTTAAATGGTCTCTCGGTCTAGTTCTGTAGGCTACACAATCATGGGGAAGACTGCTGACTTGACAGTTGTCCAAAAGACGACCATTGACACCTTGCACAAGGAGGGCAAGACACAAACGGTCATTGCTAAAGAGGATGGCTGTTCACAGAGCTTTATGTCCAAGCACATTAATAGAGAGGCGAAGGGAAGGACAAGATGTGGTAGAAAAAAGTGTACAAGCAATAGGGATAACCGCACCCTGGAGAGGATTGTGAAACAAAACCCATTCAAAAATGTGGGGGAGATTCACTAAGAGTGGACTGCAGCTGGAGTCAGTGCTTCAAGAACCACCACGCACAGACGTATGCAAGACATGGGTTTCAGCTGTCGCATTCCTTGTGTCAAGCCACTCTTGAAGAAGAGACAGCGTCAGAAGCGTCTCGCCTGGGCTAAAGACAAAAAGGACTGGACTGCTGCTGAGTGGTCCAAAGTTATGTTCTCTGATGAAAGTAAATTTTGCATTTCCTTTGGAAGTCAAGGTCCCAGAGTCTGGAGGAAGAGAGGAGAGGCACAGAATCCACGTTGCGTGAGGTCCAGTGTAAAGTTTCCACAGTCAGTGATGGTTTGGGGTGCCATGTCATCTGCTGGTGTTGGTCCATTGTGTTTTCTGAGGTCCAAGGTCAACGTAGCCGTCGACCAGGAAGTTTTAGAGCACTTCGTGCTTCCTGCTGCTGATGAACTTTATGGAGATGCAGATTTCATTTCCAACAGGACCTGGCACCTGCACACAGTGCCAAAGCTACCAGTACCTGGTTTAATGACCATGGTATCCCTATTCTTGATTGGGCAGCAAACTCGCCTGACCTTAACCCCATAGAAAATGGGGTATTGTGAAGAGAAAGATGCAATACGCCAGACCCAACAATTCAGAAGAGCTGAAGGCCACTATCAGAGCAACATGGGCTCTCATAACACCTGAGCAGTGCCACAGACTGATCGACTGATGCCACGCCGCATTGCTGCAGTAATCCAGGCCAAAGGAGCCCCAACTAAATATTGCTCATACTTTTCATGTTCATACCTTTCAGTTGGCCAACATTTCTAAAAATCCTTTTTTTGCATTGGTCTTAATTGATATTCTAATTTTCCAAGATACTGAATTTGGGACTTTCATTAGTTGTCAGTTATAATCCTCAACATTAAAAGAAATAAACATTTGAAATACATCAGTCTGTGTGTAATGAATGAATCTAATATACTAGTTTCACTTTTTGAATGGAATTACTGAAATAAATCAATTTTGTCATGATATTCTAATTTTATGACCAGCACCTGTATATTGGAGCTCTGTGAGTGTAATGATCTATATTTACTTATTGCTAGTTTGTGGCTGTTTGTTGCATTTTGTTTGTGATATTTGTTCCTTTGCTGCCTCACAGGTGACATATGTGGCCGCACTGGTCAACAAGCATTTTGCTACTGGGATTCTTTCACCTGTACTTTAACAAATTTCACTTGCTTACTCCAAATCTGAAATCCGTTTTCGTCCAGCATGTCCCATTTTTTAGTTATGATGTTCCAGGTCTTGGACAGCTAGGGTGACTGGACAGTAAAGGTGATGCGTTTCAACATTTAAGAAATAAGTTTGGTCTCAAGAAAAGTGAAGCCAAAATTAAGGAAGGTGTTTTTGTTGGCCCTGAAATCCGTGAACTGATGCTTGACGATGAGTTCAAAAGGAAACTGAAGCCAACTGAATCAGCACCCTCATTCGTGCAGGTTGTCCAGAATTTTCTTGACAGTCACAGAGTAGAGAACTATGCTGAGCTTGTGGAGAATATGCTGAAGTCAGAGACAGAATGTCATTGAAGACACATTTTTTACATTCTCATCTCGACTTTTTTCCACCAAATCTAAGTGATGTCAGAGATGAGTATGGGGAAAGATTTCATCAATATACAAAGGTGATGGAAAACCAATATCAGGGAAAATTTACTCCGAGCATGATGGGTGACTGCTGTTGGTTCATGCAAAGAGAGATGGATGTGCAGTACAAGCACAAAAGCAGTTGCCTCAGACAATTCTGAGCACACTGACCTCGCTTTTATGTTGAGGTAAATTGACATAAACATGTTTTAAAGTGTCTCTGGTATCGTCTTCTGGTGTGTTTTCAGAATAAACACATTCAAACAATTTTGGTGGGACAGAGTTCAAACTCTAGATATTGTCTTGAGGTATTATATTGATATTCAAAAGTGTCAAAACAGCAATGATGTCCATCCATCCATTATCTAACCCGCTATATCCTAACACAGGGTCACGGGGGTCTGCTGGAGCCAAACCCAGCCAACAAAGGGCGCAAGGCAGGAACAAATTCCGGGCAGGGCACCAGCCCACTGCAAGACACACACACACACACACCAGGGACAATTTAGGATCTCCAATGCACCTAACCTGCATGTCTTTGGACTGTGGGAGGAAACCCACGCAGACACAGGGAGAACATGCAAACTCCATGCAGGGAGGACCCGGGAAGCGAACCCAGGTCTCCTTACTGTGAAGCAGCAGCGGTACCACTGCGCCACTGTGCTGTCCACAGCAATGATGTGTATCTCAAAAATCTGATGTGCTAGCTTAATTCTGATTTCATATATGAAATCAGTGTAAAAAACTTAACAGAGAGCTGGTCTGAAGTTCCCAGTAACAAACAAAAAATATTTTTTTGTAGGCCAGTGATCGGTCCAGCATAGTTTGCCGACTTTTCCCTAGCCATGCATGCAAAATTAAAAACAGAAGCACAGCTATTATAAACATTATTTTACAAATGCTGTCTTTGGATTCCAACACTAGCCAAGAAAGTGAAACATATAACACAAAAAAGAATGGTTCTTCTTTGCTTACAGATTTTCTTGATATGTGTTTTTTTTATCAAGCTTTTTCATATAGCATGTCACTTTTTCAAGTTTAGTGTGCTCTCACAGTTTGTTCTTCCTTACTCTAATGCACAGTCTTTGGTAAAAGAGAGAGATGAAGCTTTTAATTATGACACAAGCCTTTTTTTGTTTCCAGAATATATGATGATGATAATAAGAACACAAGCTTTTAACTGGCTGTTCAACCTAGCTACCTAGAGTTCTTATGTCTCTTGACACATATTTTGCCATGCAAAGTCTTTAAGGATAATGTCCAATGTTGTGTGGAGTTGCATGTTGCCTCAAGTTTGAGTGAAGAGCTTTGCCATGGTCCTTTTTGTGTGGTATGGTGTTGTCATCCTCATGTTGCTCTTTTGTTAGGCCCTTTACTGTGTGTAACTTCTTGGGGAAAATGTGATTCTTTGTGTGTAGGCTATGTAATTATCCCTTTAAAATAAGGCCTTTTCTTCCAGATTGGGATCAGTCACTGGCACAGAGCTTAAACTTGGCTTTGTGGATCTTGGAACTACTTCAGAAAATAGAGTGCTTTCTTACTTTTAAGAGAGTGGATAGACATCCTTGCTACCAAGAAAGTGTCCATTTACTGTTTTTCAGTAAGGACTGCATCCTAGGTAATAGTGTGTTCTGCTATGAATCAAAAAATGAACACTGGCAGAGTTCATGCAGGAGCAGAGTGACAGGAGCTAGTGTAGACAAATGTCTTTCTTTTTTGCTTCTGTTTTGGAAAATATTAAAACCAAAAATATTTTGAGTGGATATAGTACTGCGACTTTTATGCATTTTTCTCTTTGTGTTCAACCTTTTTACAATAAACATGCAAATTTACAGTAAATGTTATATAAAAAGTTGTATGATACTTGCAGAGATTTGATGGGGCATGGTGCAGACCTTTTAGCTCAAAATCTTTTTGCTTTTGTCTTATTTTAATTTTGCCTGAGTCATTAAGCTCTTTTTTATAACAGTTAACTAATGTAGCATTAATTACATCTGCTTGGATATATGTAGAATCTCCTAGCTGGTGGAAGACAATGCATATTATCAAATTGCTGGCCTTCTAGTGTCATTTTGATGGGATAAATTCCAAGTTATTCAACAATACCTGCATCTTATAACAACTGTTTTTTTTCTTAAATGTTGGTCATTTTGAAATTACAATAAATGCATTTGGTTGATTTAGAGACTATTTCTCGTTAATAAGGAGTAAGACTACTTTCCTCCATTTCGAACAGCAACAGAGAAAATCCAGAAAAGATCTACTAGATTAATTGAAGGACCGTAGAAGTAAGAGTTGTAGGAGCTGAGTATTTTCATCTTTAAGCAAACGAAGAATAAAATGCAACATTATTAAAGTGTTTAAAAATACTAAATAAGTAAGTAGATGAGTGGCAGCTGTTAGTTTAAAATCTTTTGTTCGGCAATATGACTGGAGCACAGATTAAAGTTGGTTATAGATAAAATTTTCACAGATGTTAGGAAATCTTTCTTCATACAGAGGTCTTGAAATACAGTACATGGAACAAGATACCAAGTAGTGTAGTTGGAGCAGCCTGTTGGAGAACTTCAGATCTTGATTATACTATATTTAACACTCGATAAATAGAAAATGAACAAATGTAATGGGGTCAATAGGCAAGTCTTATGGTTTTAGATACATCATACGACTACTCAGCAGCCACTTATGCTGACAACTGCACAAGTGTTTCCTGTATTTAATATATGATGTTGTATTTATTGTCTTTTGTTGTTGTTTTATTGCTATCAATAGTCTGTGGCCTGTGCATGTATGAATTACATTGTGCTGTGTACAGTTGACAATACATTTAAGATTAAACAGTAATTTGAATCTGAACATACTCACTTCCACTAAATATGTGAGAAATTACTGTTTATATATGAGTAGCAAGCAAATGCAATTTAAATGTTTATATTTCATTTTGCAGATTGCTTCTGGTTATGCACATTCCCTTGCATTAACAGATGAGGGCTTGCTGTATGTTTGGGGAGCTAACACTTACGGGCAGCTTGGCACAGGCAATAAGGTTAATCAGCTCAGCCCTGTGCATATCATGGTGGAAAAAGAAAGGTAACATAGTATGCATGTTCTGCAGCTTGCTAACTTGTAATTGCCTTTTTCGATTTTTCAATGGCTCTGACTCTCTTCCCTCATTGTTTGTTACCTATATTTAAAGTGAGTTTACTTTAAATATATATTTTTAATCTTCGACCTTTCTGTGCAGTAATTTCTAAACACTATTGCTTTACTAAGAAAAGGTTTCCATGTAACTGACCTTGTCTGAAAGGCCATTCCTTCTTTTCTTGAGCATTCCTAGTTTAGTAACAGTGGATTTTGCTTCTTTTATGAAGTAGTCCAATTCTAGTGACATAACCTCCAACAAAATTAAGCAATATATGCAACAGCACATTTTTTTTCTATGCCGTTTTCCATGTACTGGCTCTAGTAAATGTACCTTGCAGTTTGGTATGCAAAACATGATTCTGATGTTTCTTGACCCTTTTTATTGTTGTATTTATAATCTATAAAAGGTATTCCCCTTAGACTATCCAAATATTTATTCAACAGTATGTTTCTTTATTTTAAAAGTCTTAACGTTTGAAAGGTTTGTCTTATATGTGTAATTGCTGAAGAAAAATCACAGGTACCCAATTGTTGCACTGTTAAGGTGGTACTCTATCTCAGAATAATATTTATTGCCAATTATTGGGTGTCTAGCTGAATTATATAGCAGAGAATGTGAGTCTGGTTTCAGACTCTAGTTTAGTATAATCTAAAGTTGGGTGTATAATCAGAGGTGAAACAGATGAAACGGACTTGCTGAAGGGCCTTTGATGAACCTGAGAGCACCCCTGTACTTTCATAACATTTGTGAATCTGGTCTCAAATTTTGTTCTTCTCTCCCCTAAATATGCACAAATGAGTTTTGCCTAAGGTTGAGGTTTCTTTACTCTTTTACTGATTTCTGTCAGAGCAACTTCAGATGCAATCAAATAAGAATGAACAGTGTTATTGTACATTTCCAAGGCATTATAAAACATTTCACCAGGAAATGAGTTGGGAGACCTTAATTAAATGCAAACAATCACCTTCTCAGTTGCACAAATAGGTTGTTATCTAATATAATACTGACAATATTGCTATAGTTTTTTGATAAAGATGAATAGATTCATTTGAAATTCAACTATAATTAATAAGAATGTGAAGTTCGAATTTGCTTTATTTAGAACTAAATATCTGACCATGACTGCTTTGATGAATTTTCAAGTCATTTCATTATCAGGTACTTGAAGCATAAATTCTGCAAAAAGTGCAGTATTATTGAAAATGCATAAAGTCATTGCAGCTGATGTTAGAATAAATTGTACCAGAAACCTTCATAGTTTTTTCCTACATAAGCTGTTCTAAATAAAACTAACAACCATCTTTCGTGTATTTTTATACATTTTTTATCTTTATTTGGAATACAATTTAGAAACAGTTGTTCAAAGGATTTTCTTATATGTTTAATGTTTAGTTTTTACCTCTCTGTAAAATGGCAACTTTGTTTTTCTCTGTCTGATTTTGTTTAAGTGTACACTCTGAATTAACCTTAGACTACACATGTTATGTATCAAGCCACAGGTTTGAACAGTATCAAAACCTTTATATAAACACCCAAACTGTGGTAGTAGCCAATGAATACTCAGTTCTCTTAATATGTAAACACAAGTTCTTCTTCATTAACATTGTACTAAAACTGACCGAACAGTTAACATCATGCATTTATTAGGAAAATATTTAATTTGAGGCAAAAATATACAATTTGATTTGATGATGAGCTATAACTCAATAATAGTGAAAGCTGGTTTAGACAATATATCAATTTAAAGTTGTTATCCAGTCTTTTTGAATTCCTATTCTTGTCCACCATTCAGGTTGCCAGTTTACTTTCATAGATTGTTCCATTGTCTTCATGTTGCTTTAGGTTTAGAATGACCCCAGTGGTTTGCATCAGTTCAAAGACCTAAAGCAATACATTCAGAGAAACAGAAATAACTGACCAGTAACACTACATCAGCAGTTCCAGGACATATGCTCACCTGGAACACACAAAGTGATATTATTTATTGTAAGTGATTTAAAGCATAGCAAAATGATGTATATAGATAAATTTTAATTGTGTGATTTTCTTGACCCTGTAATAACCAATATACAATTATTGACTACCAAATGAAACAATAAATAAAACACATATTCACACCTTTTTTTTTTAGCAATCAAAATCAGCCATTGCAAAAATATCGTTTTTTTTTACAGATCCACACCATATTACAATTGGTTTCTTGCTTCTTTGGAAGCAAAACATGGAATCCATTATATGGAATCCTATTAGAGAGAGGTACTTAAGTTTTATGAAAAAGTACTGCTTGACAATTAACTTGCAAATAATGTCACATATTAACAAAAGAACCATTTCACTTCTCTTTTTATTACTGTTTTCTTTCTTTTCTGGCAGGATTGTGGAAATTGCAGCTTGCCACTCTAGTCATACGTCTGCTGCAAAAACTCAGAATGGACAGGTGTATATGTGGGGGCAGTGTCGAGGCCAGTCTATTGTTTTGCCCCATCTTACTCACTTTTCATGCACTGATGATGTCTTTGCCTGCTTTGCCACACCAGCAAATATGTGGCGCATGCTGTCCATAGGTAAAGGACTACTTAACACAGATCTCACTTGAAGCTGAAAACTTTCTAGTATGTTGCCATATTATTCTTGATTATTTTAATTCTTATGTCATTGACAATTTTTAATTCAAAGTACAGGAAATTTAGGTAAGTGGTGAACATTTTGAACATGCATATTCACCCAATGTTTTTGTTGGTTGTGTTTTCACATTAACATCCCTAACATAGCTTGTTTAAAGTGTATGTGTGTGTATGTGAATTGTTATGCATCTTGTTTAAAGTGTATGTGTGTGTGCATGTGCGTGTATGTGCATTGTCATGCATCAATTTAGAGTCCTTTTCACCACTATAACAACACCAACATTTATTTCTATAGCACATTTTCATACACAGGATGTAACTCAAAGTGCTTTACATGATATCAAACCAAATAGTTACAATAAAGGAAAACACATTAGAAGTAGATGAGGATAATAATGAATAAATGACATGCAAAAAAATCAAATAGATATATAATTTGTTAACTAATTCCTGACTTGTGCTTGAAACTGACAAAATTAGCAATGGCTGCCTATGACCATGTGTGGCTTAAAGGGTCATTTTCCATGCCTTTGCCAAGTGGATGTGTTTAAATGAAATAAAACATATGTAGACTCCAGTAATAATGCAGATAACCTAAATAATGGGCACATACTGTATACAAAAATAAATATTGTGTCATTGCCCTTTAAATAATAGAGACTTGATGTGTGTAATAATTAAGAATGTACTAAGGATGTTTATTTAAAATTGTGGAACTGAATTTAGAAAAGACTGCTACCACTACAGAGTTTGATCAAAATTACCATATTTGATGCAGATAACAAGGCATGTCCAAAACTAACTGAACTTTTGGCAGATATGAATTGCTACAGTTCTTTACAGTTGCTTTTTAGGAAATAACACGTTCAGATAGTCCAAGTTATACTGTACATCTGTTTGACTACTGTAAAAGTAATAACATTTTCAAATGTATCTGCAAACAACCTGTCATAAAAAAGTATTACTGCTGCTAATTAGCTAATTCAATAATTGATTTATCACATGGCACAGAATTCAACACATCCTTAAGCCGAAGCTTGTTTTTGGTTGTCATTTTAAGTCGTCACTGTTTCAATCATTTGTTATAGTACACTGTTCAGTTTTATGTTCCATTGTTGTCAAGCTTTTATGATTAAAAATAATCTGCAGAATTGACAAAAACAAGCTATTGTGTTTTCTAGCTAACTTAATTCCCAAATTGTAGTTTTTTTTTCCTTTTCAGTTTTGTGCCAGTTTTTTCTGTTTCTTTCATTTCAGAGCATGATGACTTTATGACAATAGCCCAGTCACTGAAAAAGGAGTTTGACAACCCTGAAACCTCAGATTTAAAATTTAGTGTGGATGGAAAATACATTCATGTTCACAAAGCAGTCTTAAAAATTAGGTAATGTTTGACCTACACAGTATAACTGATTGTATAAGGCACATATAATAATTCTGACAACTGGGATAATACAAATCATTTGCTTTTGAAAATAATTGTTCTGATTTTATGTTTTTAATTGTTTATTTAAGAAGCATTACAAACCAAAGTATTTACAATACAGTTGTGCAGCTCCCATCTCACATGGAAATATTTTGATATTCATTGACATATAATCCTTTTTCCATGTTGTGGAGTCATATAAACAATTAATCCAATTAAATATACAGATTATCTTGATCAAATATTTCTTGGAAGAGCTAGAAACCATAGGTAAAGCCTACTGTGCAGCAGCTTAAAGCCTGGCTAAATTCATTAAGGAAAGGCCCAATTCTTGGTTTACAAATTAAGGTATGAATAAGCAAGCCCAGCTAAAGAGGTGAGGTGCACACCAAAGATAATTAGGCATTCAAAAATTTTTTTGATATTTTGAAAAGCTTGCATCTTATAACAGACTATTCTCCTTTCATCTACCAGCGATTGTTAAATTATTCATGTTAACTTTTTCAGATGTGAACATTTTCGGTCCATGTTTCAGTCTCATTGGAATGAAGATCTGAAAGAAGTAATAGAAATTAATCAGTTTTCCTACCCTGTGTACAGAGCTTTCCTGGAATATCTTTATACTGACAATGTGGATCTGCCTCCTGAAGATGCTATAGGTGAGAACCTCACATTGTGCAATTCTGACACCTGCAGTGCCCAATTTGTTATCTCTCAAACCTTTGTATTTATATTTGCCAGTTATTCACTTTTTATGTAATGTGACAGAGGTAGTTATAACAAATTTTAAAAATCAGTTTTCAAGATTGATAAAGCTTAGCTTTTCTAAGATTCTACTCATTTTTGAATGCGTGAAATGCAGTCCTTACCTCATGTCTACAAAAACCTATTTGTTTCTTAATTTTTCACATATGCAGTCAAAACAATTTGTCTAATTTGTGATTACATTTATGGTTACTAGTGTAAATAGTACACACATAATATAATAAATTCTGTTTTAGTAATTTTAAATGTGTAGGGCACCCAGATTTTTAAAATACATTTAGGTTGTTTTCATTTAATATTCAACACTTGCACTCCAGTATGAACAGATGAAAGAAGCCGTTTGAAAAACTGTTAATTGCAGCCAATCTTCTAAGTATCTGTTTTCCTCAGCAGAATTAATAAAAGAGCAAGGACTGTAAGCGGGGAGTAGAGCAAAGCAGATGCCGGCTATTCTTCATGTTCTATTAGTAGGCTTCCAAATTTACACCAGCTGGCAGTTATTTAATAACAAAGTGTTTAAGACCTTTCCCAAAAAATGGGCATAAAAAACAGTAGTAGTAAACAACAGTATTTAAGTTCCTTTTCCTATGTGATACCCGTCTCACTTTTAAGTTTACTCTTAGCAGGCTCAGGCTATTTTCTAGTAACGTCCGCCCCAACCCTTATTTTGCATTGTTAAAACCTGTTGTTTTTGGGGTTTTTTTTACTGTGCTTTCCTATAAACACAGCATTAAGAAATCAGCAGTGAAGTGATTTTGAGCTGCACTACTTTTCACTGATATGTTAGATTAATAATAATAATAATTCTTTGCATTTATATAGCGCTTTTCTCACTACTCAAAGCGCTCAGCAATTGCAGGTTTAAGGGCCTTGCTTAAGGGCCCAACAGAGCAGAGTCTCTATTGGCATTTACGGGATTCGAACCGGCAACCTTCCGATTGCCAGTGCAGATCCTTAGCCTCAGAGCCACCACTCCGCCTTGCTAGATTGGTAGTTAGCATTTTAAACACAAAACATGGAAAATTGAAATTGTGCAACATACTTTTCAGAAGACCAAAATATTAATATTAATGGGTTTTTATAGAAACTGCATGCTGTAAAGTCAAACTGACCACTTTTTAAATAGCCATATATTCAAGAAATACATGCCTTTTACAAATGCTTGATTTTAACAACACACTTATGTAAACATCGTCACTTGCCAAGAAATAGCCACTAAAGATTGCAGTGTTTTTACAAGTACTTTTATGAGTTTAAAAAAAATCTCTAATCTGGTAGTAGGAAAACTGAGTTGTCCTAGTATCTTGGCAAAGGGACAAAAATGGCGGGTTTTGTGCAAACACCAGTTTCATTTACAGTCAAAAGACAAAGTTAGTTTTATTATTGTAACTCATTTAAGTTGAGCCAATATATTTGAGAGTACATGCACATGCCTATCCAGAGCAGGTTTTCAATAGTAAGCTGTTTTTTTAGCATTTAATACCCTTTTTTCAATTTTAAAAATTCTGATGCCATTCTTTTTGAATATGATAATCAGATCTTTTAAGTCTGAAATCAGCTTTTTGAAATTTGATATCAAGCTGTTGAATTTTTGATGTCACCATTTTGAAATTTCAAATTAGATATTTTGAACTTTAAAAATTAAATACAACCTTTGGAGTTTGCATGAAGAGCAATTGCTTCAACTAGTCATTTAAAATGGTCACATCGCAATGCAGCCTTAGTTAAAGGAATAGCTACTGGCATCAATCAGTTTACATGTTTAAAAACAGTGTTTTCAAAAAACAACACACTATTTCATTGCTTCTGAAGCATTTCACTGCAAAAGTTATTTAAGGCTCATGGAACACTGAAAATAAACTATCAATACCAAACTAGTGATAGGTGTTGATATTTTAATCATCATATAAACTATAGTAAAATTCTGGAAAATAAGATAAAATCTAATTTGGAAGTTTCCATGCAATTTTGTGTATATTTTAGAAAACAACTTCATTATTTTACTCCAGGTTTCTCAGGTACACAATGTACATCTCCACTGTAATATTCAGAAAGTAAAATCTGACAGCTAATTTTTGTAGATCACATCATACCCATATATATACTTAATGTACTGTTTCTGTGTGGGTACAATTTAATTTGCAACTATTAAAGTTGTTGTGGACTTGCTAGGATAATGGAACTACATTAAAAGGTGTCAGTTAGTATAAGGACAAGAGTGAGAACACATCAAAAAACAAAACTGTTGTCAGTTTAAAAAAAAAAAAAAAACTTGGGTATTTAAACTTGGATATCCATCCATCCATCCATTTTCCAACCCACTGAATCCGAACACAGGGTCACGGGGGTCTGCTGGAGCCAATCCCAGCCAACACAGGGCACAAGGCAGGAACCAATCCAGGGCAGGGTGCCAACCCACCGCAGAACTTGGATATCAAGTTTGTAAAATTTTAATATCAATATTTTTAATTTCATATAGAGATTTTACTAGTTGATAATGATTTTCTTGCTCTTGAACATGTAAATATGTTTTTGACCCGTATAACTTGGCACCTCTAACCTTTAAGCTTACCTCAGCCTGATGAGGAGAATGTTAGTTTAAACTAATTTACAGTCTTGTGTTTTTAGTATCTATACTGTAGTCTGCAGTATTATTTTGTATGTCCATTTGCTCATTGAAGACAATGCAACAACTGTTTACTTCCACCATCATGTTTAATGGTACACTTTTTGTAGGTTGTAAATCTAATACATCTTTTTTTGTGATAAAATCTGCAAACACTGGGAAGAATAAAACATATAAATGTCATTACTAAAGCCTATCATTACTAAGCACAATGTTTAATTACTGGGTTGTTTTCCCGCATCACAACTTTAATTCAGGGCTGAATAACTGGTTTTAATTCTCTTGTTATTGGGTGGTATTTTTTGGCTTCAGCTGTTAAGGGTTAAAAATCTTGCTTTAATTACTTTTTAACCCCTTTGCCTTTATAATTATGGCAAATTAGCATTTTGCTTCTTTGTTTGTCAGGTGTAATGACACTGTAAACCATTTATGGATATCAGTAATGATGGATTCTACAGAACACAAATTAATGATAAAATAATACAGGCAATGGTCATTACTCCTGTATTTTGGAATGGTGCAGATAATTCACCAATAGAGCAGCTTTTGAATTTGGTCACCCGTTCCACTCATTTCTTTGAGTTTGTAAAAATTACTGTAGGGCCCAGAAACCAATGTTAAATTATATTTGTATTTCGTCTGGATAGAATAAGCACTTTGTGATCTTTAAATAGGCACATTGTGTCACCTCTGCTGTAAAGGATGATGTATCAGTGGACTCTTCCGACTTTAAAGTGGTATTAGTAGTCACATGGTGGCCTTTCTGAATACAGCTGACACTGTCATGGACCACACAACAAACTTTCATATGTCAGGATCAGTACCTCAAGGCTGCCTCTTCTGTTCTAGTGATTTACTTTGGCAAATGATAACATAAGGATAGGATTTATTTGATCATTTGCATACCTGCATATCATTATATCTTGTCTGGTCTTGATTCACAGATAGTGCGGTACAATCCTAGGTGCACTACAACAGACCCACTTGAGCAGAGAGGTTCTAACTTACCTTTTCCTTTTAGCATTGTTTAACTGTTTAGTATTTATATGTCATTACTAGCTGTTCCTTATTTATGTTTGCTTTTATAATTATCTTTTTTGCCAGTATTATGCAGAATCTTTTTTGTGAAAAGTACTTCCAGTACAATGAAAAGAGGGGGAGAGCAGTACTCTAAACAGCAGTATGACGTTGGTGTTTTTTTTATACTTTCAGTATTTTTTTGTTGGTCTAGTGGTAATTTAATAATTCATCACTATAATTCACAGGCTTACTGGACCTGGCAACATCATACTGTGAGAATAGGCTAAAGAAATTATGTCAGCGCATCATTAAAAGAGGAATCACTGTTGAAAACGCCTTTTCACTGCTCTCAGCTGCAGTCCGATATGAGGCAGAGGTATTTGTTTTATTAACAAATGTTCATGAAGATGGTTGCAGAGGTTTTTCAATACATACATACATACTATGTAGATGAAATTATCTAAAGATGTAATCATGTTCCATTTGATCTACAACCTGTTACATCTTGCCTGAAGAAGGGGCCTGAGTTGCCTCGAAAGCTTGCATATTGTAATCTTTTTAGTTGGCCAATTAAAGGTGTCATTTTGCTTGACTTCTCACTACATTCATAATGGCTAACATGGTACAACACACTAGTACTACAGATCTACAACCTGTTCAATTTCAAATACTTCTAAATGGTAGTAGCAGTGTGGTCTGAGAAATTGCAAATAATTTTCATACATTTCACAAGATTATTCTGTTTGCATTTCTCCCATAAGAATATTTTTACTGTCCTAGATTAATGGATATAACTCTTCAGTTGTCAGCCATTTGCCTTAATTAAGTGCATAGTTATGCAATTTTAAGATCCTAAAGAATAGACTTAACAGACACAACCAACTAATTTTGTACCATACTATGTGGAAAATAATAAATTGAAAACTTGATTAGGTTTGCAAATGGATGAGCAGGGGTTTTGGTGACAGACTGGTAATGATTAGTAACTTCATTTAAAGTAGCAGAAATGAGTGCTGAAGTCAGGGAATGAGAGACTGACTGAAGGTTTTGTGATAGAATAGAGTTGCAGAAATGATTTGAGACAAGGGATGGGGATTGCACTTGACTTTTCTCAATGGTCATTGCTTTGAGACCCTGCTTTATAGACTGCCTCAACTTAAAATGATTTTTAAAAATGGTTTTGCATTGTATCATTATTAGAAATTCTCTGGGTTTAAAAGAGTGTCTTATTACTGCTTTTGATTTTTATAAGTTTAAAAGTGCCTTCTTCTCCTATCTTAACACAATTTATACAAATGTAAAATTGTTATATATATAATTCAAACTTAAACTTAGGCAAAATGTTATCTCTGAAAACTTTGAACATTGTGTGTCATTTTGTTAATATATAATGTGTTTTTCTTTCTATTTACATTACTAAACTGAATGTTCTCTCTCTCTAGGATTTAGAAGACTTCTGCTTCAAATTTTGTGTCAATCACTTGACTGAAGTCACTCAGACTGAGACATTCTGGCAGTTTGATGGCTGTTTACTTAAAGAGTTCATTTCCAAGGCCAGTAAATGTGGAGCCTTCAAAAATTAAATGATATAAATACAGGCTTCTCTTTAATCATATATATATTTTTTTATCTTGTCTAATGCTTATTTCCATGGAGTTCCTCTTCTTGACAGCTGTTGGTGAATTTTTGGATGAAGTGCTGCACATCAAACTGCATCGTTTAATTGCTTTTTGGATTTTTGTCAGCAGTGTACAATAAATGTACAATTTGCTGAGGCTAAGTTACTCTGTAAACAGATGTAAATTATACAAAACCGATAATGTAACCTGAGTTTTGAAAGTCCAGTTACTTGGGTAGCTAACTCTGAGGTAGTAATAAGGCAACACTATGAAGCATCTTCCCCCTTGATTCTGAAAGATATCATGCACTTGCACTATAAAAAATGTAAATATAAAATATATCCAGTTGTAACTAAGGATAAACTGTACTAATTGGAAATTACAATGACTGTAAATAAGTTATTCTTACAAAATACGTGTATATATTTAAAGGTTTTGTAACACAATGATTACACTGAATCTATATGTTTTTCCCATTTTTTAAAACTGTGACTATACTGTTAATGTAAGTTTTACTTAATGACTTTTAAGAAAAGATAATTTTTCTTAATTGAATCAGTTTTCCTTGTACCATTAATTTTAAAGAAGTATTATTTTAAGACAAACTGCACACTAAGCCTTCACCTGACTCCAGTGTGGATCTGAAATTGACATCTAAGGGTACTAAAGTTGCATTTTATCTTAATAGTCAAGAGTAGGTAGGTCATTGCTATAAATGTAGTGGTTTAGGATATGAAATTAAAGGCATTTTGATTTATTATTTCATAAACATCTGAGCATTTGCTTAAGTATGAGTAATAACAAATTTTAAGAAAAACATGACTCTAACAAGTTTATGTCATGAAAAATGTTACATTTTGTAAATATAAAGCCTTCTTTGAGTTATATTTATTTTTAGGTGAAGTAAAATTAGTTTGAGACACATTTTTGTTTAACAAAGTGAAGCTTTTTCAGTTTTGACAAAATTGATTAGGTGAAACTTCTGTAACTGTTCAGTATTCATTTTTGCTCAGACTTTAAAGTCTGTTTTTATCTCTGAGATGCCTTGTGATATTCAGTTATGAACCTAATCAGTACAGTATTTCAAAATTTTCTCCATAGACAAAAAACCCATTACTACATTAAGTGGAATTTAGCCAAAATGCTTGTCTTTGTTTCACATATACTCAAGTAAATAAAATTCTTAAAAAAATTAAAAATACCTTAATAGTAAAATATTACTGTAGATTTTTATAAGTTGTGTAACATTTAATGATTTTGTTTAATCCATAAATTATAGCTCCGATATTACACAAATAAAAACGACATATTCATTACTGGTTAAATAAAATTATTCAGTTGAAGACAAGTTTGGAGATTTTTTTTTCCCTCTTATTTTGGGCTTCTTTTGCTTCTCCCACATACGGTGTGCAAGCTGTGGCCAACCTGATTGTGGTTTTGAAGGTTTTTTGTCTTTCATGACTGTGCCTCAAGCAGCAGGCTATTGTGTCATGGCAATGGAGCAACACATTGAAGCTGACCATGGAGAAATGAAGTGGAGATGCTGGATTCCTCAAGATGTAGTAAAAATAATGTCCTAAGCAAAATATCAGAAAAATTATAAATTTGAATTCTCTATTCTTCAAAGCCTCTCTTACACCTTATATACATTTCAGAAAAATGTATTAACCTCAGAAAAAAATTGATGTTTCATATATCGTATGTCATGCATAATTGTTAGGTACAGCATGTAATAAGAATCACTCTTAAATATAATGCAATACAGTTTATTTTTCTATAGGCCAAAATCACACAAGAAGTGCCGCAATGGGCTTTAACAGGCCCTGCCTTTTGACAACCCCCCGGCCTTGACTCTCTAAGAAGACAAGGAAAAACTCCCAAAAAACTCTTGTAGGGAAATAAAATGGAAGAAACCTTGGGAAAGGCAGTTCAAAGAGAGACCCCTTTCCAGGTTGGTTGGGCGTGGAGTGGGTGTCAAAAAAAAAGGGGGTCAATACAATACAATACACAGAACAGAACACAAGTAATCCTCAGTACAATAAAATATAGTGCAGTAGAAATATTACAAGCACAGGGCAGAATTCAACACTAGGTGATACTACATAATAAGAGAGACCTGGAGACCTTGGCCTTCAAGCTGCCTCCCCCTATTGGCCATTCCACAGCTGAGTCAGTGCTGGGCCAGCCAATCCGATGAAAAGACCCTTCTACCCGACGATTCCTGTGATTCTCCATCAGGGATGACTTTACCTTTTGCAGGCAAAACAACTTGGCAGGTGGACAGAGGCACAGAGTGCCACATTTGAGTACAGAGAAGAGAGGTGAGGGTTAGTAACAAATTATAACTATCTTATTACTTATGTTTTAGTGCTAATGACTAACAACAGAGATGCAGTCTGTACCATTAATCAGCAGCTCTAGTCAGGATATGCTAAACTGAAGTAGTGAGTCTTCAGCCGGGATTTGAAAGCTGAGACTGAAGGAGCATCTCTTATAGTAGCAGGCAGACCATTTCACAGTTTAGGGGCCCTGTAACTAAAAGCTCGAACTCCCACTGTTACTTTATTAATCCTTGGAGTCATAAGCAGACCGGCATCTTGAGATCTTAATCTGTGCTCTGGTTTGTAAGTCATGATAAGTTCAGACAAGTAAGCTGGACCTTGGCCATTTAATGCTTTATATGTTAAATGGAGGATTTTGAAATCTGCCCTAAACTTAACCGGGAGCCAGTGTAAGGATTTAAGAACTGGAGTTATGTGTTCGTATTTTCTTGGTCTTGTAATAATTCTTGCAGTAGTATTTTGGATTAACTGGTGGCTGTATAAAGAACAGTTTGAACATCCAGAGAACACAGCATCACAGCAGTCAATCCTACTAGAAATAAATGCATGAATTAATTTCTCAGAATCCTGCTTATTTAGAAAACGCCTTGATTTCCCAACATTTTTAAGATGGAAGAAACATGATTAAGACAAATTTGTATTGTGCACTTTAAATGACATGCTAGAGTCAAAGATAACTCCTAAATTGCAGGCTGATTCAGTAAAATTAATGGTGATTCCAACTGAGTTAAATGATGACAAAATATTGTTGTGATCAGTGTCATTCCATCCAATAATTAACATCTGTTTTATCTGTATTTAAAGATAGATAGTTCTCATCCATCCACTCCTTTAATTCACTAACAGAACTAATGAAAGAACATCAGAGAAACTTCATTTGGTCTAAAAGAAAGATATAACTGGGTATCATCTGCTTACGAGTGAAAATTAACATTATGTTTCCTAATGATATATCCCAGTGGAAGCATGTAAAGTGAAAACAGTAAAGGTCCCAGTACTGAGCCCAGCGGGACACCATATCTCACTTCTGTATATAATGATGGAGTACTGTCCGCACATTTCTGTACATACTGGAAAATATTTGATAAATAAGAGCTAAACCAAGCAAGCACAATGTCTGTAAGCCCAACATCACTTTCCAGCCTGTGTAGTAAACTAGAATGGTCAATGGTGTCAAATGCTGCACTTAAGTCTGATCAGTGTGGAAACCAGACTGGAATTTCTCAAATACATTGTAATGCGTAAGGTTTGACTGAAGCTGATAGGTGACTACTTTTTCAAGTATTTTAGAGAGAAAGGGTAAATTTGAAATGGGTCCATAGTTATTAAGTACTGTATATCTGAATCTATGTCTGACTTTTTAAGTAATGGTTTGATGACTGACACTTTAGTGCATAAGATACTATGCCATACAATAATGAACTATTAAGAATAGGCACTGCAAGAACATCCATTGCACTTTTTAATAGTTTTGTTGGCATCAGATCTAGGGAGCAAGTAGTAGGTTTCATTTTAGAAATTAAAGTCAAGACTTCCTGCTCAGTTACAGGATTAAAATTTCTAAAGTGTTGAATGCAACGTGAGATGGGGTCTGCCAAGCTAGTGTGTAGTTTGCACTGTGATGCTGAGATGTGGAATCTTATATTTTTAATTTTCTCATTAAAGAAGTTCATAAAGTATGTACTGCTAATATCTGTTGGTATTTTGCACTGTAGATCTGAATTCCCATGTGTTAAATTAGCCACTGTTCTAAACAGTACCTGAGGACTTTTATTACTGCTACCTATTATTTTAGAATAGTAATCTGAGAGAGCTATAAAGAGAGCTTTTTTATATTTTTTAAATACAAATATTATCTACAGTGGTGTGAAAAACTATTTGCCCCCTTCCTGATTTCTTATTCTTTTGCATGTTTGTCACACAAAATGTTTCTGATCATCAAACACATTTAACCATTAGTCAAATATAACACAAGTAAACACAAAATGCAGTTTTTAAATGATGGTTTTTATTATTTAGGGAGAAAAAAAATCCAAACCTACATGGCCCTGTGTGAAAAAGTAATTGCCCCCTTGTTAAAAAATAACCTAACTGTGGTGTATCACACCTGAGTTCAATTTCCGTAGCCACCCCCAGGCCTGATTACTGCCACACCTGTTTCAATCAAGAAATCACTTAAATAGGAGCTGCCTGACACAGAGAAGTAGACCAAAAGCACCTCAAAAGCTAGACATCATGCCAAGATCCAAAGAAATTCAGGAACAAATGAGAACAGAAGTAATTGAGATCTATCAGTCTGGTAAAGGTTATAAAGCCATTTCTAAAGCTTTGGGACTCCAGCGAACCACAGTGAGAGCCATTATCCACAAATGGCAAAAGCATGGAACAGTGGTGAACCTTCCCAGGAGTGGCCGGCCGACCAAAATTACCCCAAGAGCGCAGAGACGACTCATCCGAGAGGTCACAAAAGACCCCAGGACAACGTCTAAAGAACTGCAGGCCTCACTTGCCTCAATTAAGGTCAGTGTTCACGACTCCACCATAAGAAAGAGACTGGACAAAAACGGCCTGCATGGCAGATTTCCAAGACGCAAACCACTGTTAAGCAAAAAGAACATTAGGGCTCGTCTCAATTTTGCTAAGAAACATCTCAATGATTGCCAAGACTTTTGGGAAAATACCTTGTGGACTGATGAGTCAAAAGTTGAACTTTTTGGAAGGCAAATGTCCCGTTACATCTGGCGTAAAAGGAACACAGCATTTCAGAAAAAGAACATCATACCAACAGTAAAATATGGTGGTGGTAGTGTGATGGTCTGGGGTTGTTTTGCTGCTTCAGGACCTGGAAGGCTTGCTGTGATAGATGGAACCATGAATTCTACTGTCTACCAAAAAATCCTGAAGGAGAATGTCCGGCCATCTGTTCGTCAATTCAAGCTGAAGCGATCTTGGGTGCTGCAACAGGACAATGACCCAAAACACACCAGCAAATCCACCTCTGAATGGCTGAAGAAAAACAAAATGAAGACTTTGGAGTGGCCTAGACAAAGTCCTGACCTGAATCCAATTGAGATGCTATGGCATGACCTTAATAAGGCGGTTCATTCTAGAAAACCCTCAAATAAAGCTGAATTACAACAATTTTGCAAAGATGAGTGGGCCAAAATTCCTCCAGAGCGCTGTAAAAGACTCATTGCAAGTTATCACAAACGCTTGATTGCAGTTATTGCTGCTAAGGGTGGCCCAACCAGTTATTAGGTTCAGGGGGCAATTACTTTTTCACACAGGGCCATGTAGGTTTGGATTTTTTTTTCTCCCTAAATAATAAAAACCACCATTTTCAAACTGCATTTTGTGTTTACTTATGTTATATTTGACTAATGGTTAAATGTGCTTGATGATCAGAAACATTTTGTGTGACAAACATGCAAAAGAATAAGAAATCAGGAAGGGGGCAAATAGTTTTTCACACCACTGTATATGCAGCATATACTGGGGTGGCCATTGCCGATCCTGGAGGGCCACAGGTTTTCATTCTGTTTTCTTAGTGACTAGAATTTGTTACTAATTGACTTCATTTACAACTGTCTTCAAAACAAAATCAGTGCCTTCAAGAGCTTCTTCTGCAATTTGTGGGAGCCTCAGGACTTCTGCGTTAATATGAAAAAATTAAAGAAATTTTGGGAATTCATCCGGAGGTGGACATAAAAATAACTCAAGTACTGGCAAGAAGTAGCAGCTGGATAAGCACATCTGGGCCCAAACTTCAAAAAGCTCCTGACTTACCCAGCAACATCAGTGCTTTGTGAATGCATCTTATCAAAGGCTGGCAAGGAATCAGTAAATAAGAAGTCATCTGAACTGCAGCACAGCAGAATAAATTATTTATGTAAATAGAATTATTAAAAGACTGAGCTTTTGTCCTAACCATCTTCCAGTTACATAGTCTTAGTCACTGACGCATTTAACATTTCGCTGTCCTTTACTTGTCATGCTACCCAGAGTAAGCATCTGCTATCACTTGTCACCGATCATCAACACTGAGATTCATTCATGGCTTTACCGTCCTTCCTGGCATACACATAAAATAAGACACACATTTTCTCTGCATACATGTTCAATATTAATAATAGTAATATGGCAATAATGAGAAAAAGCACAAGATGAGAACATTTCTTAGAAGAGCCTGGGTATCAGAGTGAGGAAGTATCTTGTCTACCATTTCTTGAATTCATCTGCCGCCCATCCATCTATCAACCACACTGGCACACATTACACTGGGACCAAATGCAATGGAGAATACTGACAATGTACACCTTCAGAAATGGAATAAATTGACTGTTGTCACACACGTGCGATTAGGAGGCAGTCAAAGAGCCTAAAGGTGAGTGAATTATCGCGAGATAAAGGGTCATTGCGTGGTACTTACCTGAACCTCTTCTCTCAACAGAAAACCAGCAGGAAAATAATTGCCTCTACTTCCGGGTATCAAAATGGCCGCGATGACGTCACTTCCGGCCCTCTCAGATCACTTCACTTCCGTCCCACTGTGATGACGTTGGTTTTAGTTCCTGTCTCCAACGTCACTTCATGCCAACCATTTCCTGTTCCCATAATCCTTTGTGTATAAAACTGCCATGTTTCTTCAGTAAAATTGTTCAACTATACTTGAAAAAGACTTTTGATCCATTTATTTTAACATTGTCTTTAAGACAATATATGGGGACGGTCCCCAAACCTTTATATTGCTTGAAGACTTGTTTTTTCACGGGATAATCTCCCACACTGTATGCATTGCCAGAAAAAAAATATTAAGCATAACATTTCAAATAAACAATGAGTTTTGTTGATTATCAAGAAAACGCACAATAGCTTATCTTAAATCATTCTTGAGGCAGATTGAAGACTTAAGTGCCAGCTTCAGTGAAAAATTAAGAAAAACATACTAAGTAATTGCAACACAAACACTGATGTAATCAGTTTTAACTCAAACAGATGCCGACGAAAGAAGAGAAGAAGTGGGCCACTAGGGTGAAGAAAAGAAGAGCTGCTCAGGAAGCAGCAAGCAAATCAACCTCTGAGCAAACGAATGCTAAATGTAAAGAGAAACAGGATGAAAAGTAGGAATGCTCAAGTCAAGTGCATTCGTGCAGTGCACCATTACTGGTCATTTATAATGATATATCAAAGTAAATGTGCATCTTGTTTCATGTGTATAACAAGACTAAACATTTGACTAACAAGTTCAATTGTTGCTATGGTTAACAACACTAACACTAGTTAGACTGCAGGTTCAGTGGTTTGAATTATTAAATATTAAATTTATCAGGTCGAATTTGTTTTTACTTTGATTGTTAAAGGAAGAGAAGAAATGGTAAGTGGCTTATGTAGCTGGAATTGTGTAAACAGGACAAATATCATTTTTATTTTAGGAAATTGTTTATTATGCTGTGCTGTGGCTAAGATGACTTTGGACTGATTGCCTATCCAGACCTTGAAGGATGTGTTCACAAGGGAGAGATGTTGCTGGCAAAGTCAGATGCTTTTTTGAAAGCAGGTCCTGATGTGTTTATCCTGCTGCTCTTTGTTGCCACATCACTCAAGTGGATCTTTTAATACCGACCTCCATAGGAATCGGCAAGTTCTCATTTCACCAGAAAGGCGTCTACAGTGGTTGCTGTTGATGTTCATAGCACTATTTCTGTTTGAATGACAGTTGTGATTAGTTATGCAGAACATGCTTTTATTTACATTACATGTACAGTACATTTCAACTAGAGTATGGATCACTGAATATTAACATTGCTCACCTTGGAGTATCCCGAGTGTGTGTGACAGTGTGCTGGTGACTGCATCTGCGCCAAGAAGCGCTCCCAACTGATACCTTTGAATTTTGGCTGCAGCAGATTGAAATCAGCCTGATCTGCCACAGTGGGTTGTTATCATGCTGAGGATTCATAGGCGTCAAGTAGCAATGAATAGAAAAATGGATTATTGTAAATATGTGATCTGCCTTCCACAAATCAGAAGTGGGAATGATTTCAGAACAGATCTTTTTTGTGATCTTTGTCAAAATGATTTGTGTATCTCTCAAAATTATTTGCCATTTTAGGTTTTAAACAGATCACACCTGATCAAATTTTTTTTGGGAAATGTAGGTGACTTGAACCCGGGTTTGCACTATGCACAAAAAACAAAATGCAGCCCTCTTAATAAGTCAAGCCACAGGACAGCACAATCAATGATGTGACAGATTTGACTGTCACGGCATCTTTTCTTCATAGTGAACTCTTTTTTGAGCTCCACAAAATATTACCAATATACATTATTAATGTGCTCTCCTATTTTATGACAATATAGAGGGTTAAACCTCTAATTCATGTCTAATCGGTTTTAAATAAGTAAGAACAAAGTAAACGTTTAAGGAGAGATGAGGATCCTCGTTTCCAATTTGTTTTTTTTTTGTTTTGGTTTTTTTTCTGCACCTACAACACTGGGGCAGTGGAACCTCAAACGACGGATGATTAAATGCGATCTCAGGAAAAGATGGGGGCTAATAATAATACTAATAATAGGAGCAATAACAATGACAAAATGTAAAACGGTAATGTTTATTAAAAGAGCAGGGATTCGAAGAGCAGGACATCCTTTTTGTTTTTTAAGTCTTGTTTGTCATACGGTACATTCTGTCTGACGTCATTAATTGTGTGTTTTTAGACATTAGACATTGGAAATCACTGACGAACCCTTCTCTTCCTTGCAAGTCCATAGCAGTGAAAAACGGACGTTTAACAGATGTCACTGAGTGAATTTCTGTAACGTTAATACAAATGGCCAGGAGATGTCACTAGAGAAGTGAATGTCAAATGCTGAGTAGCATCCACTTGCAGAGCCACAGCACCATACATCACTGCAGTTGTAGACCCTCAGTTACAGACCCGAAAGTGACGTCTCTGTCGTTTCAGGACCGACTTCATAAAATTACTTTTGGAAGGTTTCGTCAGGTCTCGGCAAAGCCCGGAAAGTAACGTCGGGTCAAGGACCCGTTTAGAAATTGAGCGATAAAAATGAGAAGGAAAAACAGTACATCAAATCAAATAATACGCATCATTGTGAAGTTCAGAGGGTTCTGCCATCACATTGTGTCATACATCAAACTAAATAATATGGATAGTTTCTGTGAAATACACTATTAACATTCACGTTGTGTTCGGGTCTGTGGGGTACGGAACCGTTTAACATGTCGACAAAATTAAAATCATTAAGATCTGTTGTAATTGAAATAGTTTTTCGTTTACATTCATGAAACGAAGTACAGTAATCCCTCATTACTTCGCGGTTCACTTTTCGCGGATTCACGACTTCGCGGATTTTATATGTAAGCATATCTAAATATATAATGTGGATTTTTCGCTGCTTCGCGGGTTTCTGCGGACAATGGGTCTTTTTACTTCTGGTATTTGCTTCCTCAGTTGGTTTGCCCAGTTGATTTCATACAAGAGATGCTATTGGTGGATGGCTGAGAAGCTACCCAATCAGAGCACGCAGTTAAGTTCCTGTGTGCTGCTGATTGGCTCAGCGACGGAGTGCTGCATTAACCAGGAAGTCTCATCTCACTCATTCAGCATTAACGTGCTCTTGCTACTGCATTCAGGGGATTATCACCTTCATCGTCATCATTTTTACTGCGCAGCATATTCATCGCCATCATCACGTCATATATAGCTACGTGTACTTCGCTATACAGTAAGTGTAAACTTATCTACCGATTTCATATTGCTTAGCAGTTGTCCCTGTTATTAATAGAGTAAAGGGTGGGTTGTAAACAATACAGGGAGGGTTTAAAAACGTCCAAATACACGTTAAATAATTAAATAAATATGGTGTCCCTACTTCGCGGAAATTCAGTTATCGCGGTCGGCCTTGGAACCTATCTCCCGCGATAAGTGAGGGATTACTGTATACATTATAATTACAATGTTTGCACCACGTTAGAGTTTAGTAAAACGTTAATAATAAAAGTGATTGCGTTTTTTAAAATGTAGGCTACTATGCATGTGTGCAATATTGTTCTAAACCAATTTAGAATAAACATTTAAGCCAATCAAATATTTTTAAACATGTATATGAAGAAAACGGCAATACATATTCTACACTGAATTATGCTATATATCAATTGCCTTATATAGAACTGCTGTAGTTTTTGTCACTTTTTTATTATAAACGATGGGCCATCAAAATAAAAAAAATAAAAATACTAATAAGAACACAATTTATTTATATAGCACCCTTCCTATGCTCAAAATTCAGAAAGAACAACAGGACCAATATAACATTAACTACAAATAATATCTTCACTAAATAAAGATAAATACAGGATATACAAAACATTCAAATAGAATAAAAGACAATAATGCAGACTAAAATACAACATATAATACTACAAAAAAATCTTGAACAAATAACAGAAATTGTGATAAAAATGCAAACCCTGAGTACCTGGACAGATCGAGGGGATAAACTGAAGGAAGGGGCAGAATGTCAGGTCTGTTTAATGTCTTCCTAAACAAATGAGTTAAAAACATTTGAAAGAAGGGTGTATCCAAGAAAGGTAATGTAGTACATCATCAGGGGATACATTAGACAACAAAGGAGATCTTGATATGTCATTCATATTAAAATGTCAACAGTTTCCCATTGGAATAGTCTTTGCAAAGACAATTAACAAATCTCAGAGACAAACATTTGAAAAAGTCATTTTATTTATTGGACAGAAAGAAACTAAATTCACTCACAGGCAGTTATACGTTGCGTTGTCACGATGTAAGTCCATACACAGAATCAAAATTCAATGCGATATTGACGAAAATTTAATTAAAAAAATTGTTTTTACTGAAGTTTTACAGTAAAAGTGTAAGTTTAAAAATTATTTGCATGTTAATTTCAAGTCTAAAAAGAACAAAATCATATAATGAAACGAATACCTCTAATGCAACATGAAACATAATTTACTTTCAAATTACAGTATTACATTTTACTATTTTTTTAATATGGTTAATTACTCGCTGTAAAATAATTAGTTCTATTATTTATATGTAACAATTCCCATGAAAATAACAATCTGTTTAAATTGTACATCCGTATCACCATACACGAGCGGCTGAACCTCAAAGTGGCTAGCACGTAGCGAAGCAAGCAGGGAGAAAAGCCCCCTAGTATAATATAATATATGTATTTATTTTAAAGGAAATATTATATATACAGTATCAGTAGTATTGGCTTGTCCTGTAACTGTTTGCTTACTATAGCTACTATAGTTGCACAGCTACCACTTTTTAATGACTCGAGTACCAGATTTTTGGAAATCAAACCGCTTTTCAAGGAAGGTTAACCAGGTTTAAATTATTATTCATGACAGATTTTTAATATTCATGTGTGTACCTTATTGTGTTAAATTAGAAACACAGCAAAGATAAGAGGTGCAGCGCCAGCCATAGCTTATAAGTTTTTGTGACAGGCTTTGTCACAACCTTATTTTTAACTAAAGAGAAAATGATTTGAAGCCCTACCCTCCATTTTATAAAGAGTGTTAGGTACTTAGTAAATAATGTGGTGCAGAATAAGTTGCCAGAAAGAAACAACTGGAGATGTGTCATGTGTGATGTGTGTGTGGATGGGCATGCAAGCTCAAGAGGCCCATCAAGCCATACGTGCATCCAAGGTTGAAAGCACCAACATCCTGGCATCACTCCATTGCTACAGATAAAGAGCACTGGGGAGCTGCCAGCTGGAAAAGAGCGGTAGTTGAGAGAGTGAAAGGGGCTCTGAGAGAAAATTCAGAAAGTTACCTGAGGGAACATCAAAAGAGACTGACGTGCCAGTCCATATCCCCGTGTTATAGGAGTTGTGTTTGAGTTGATGCCTGCTACGCTATGATCATGCCTATGTGTGAACCTATTGATGGCTCGGATTGGCTGAAGAAATCCCATGAGTATATAAAATGGCACTGCAGTTATAAGAGGAGGGTCATCGTCATCATCCTCTGATGGTCCCATGTGTTCCTCTCTAGTAACCTTCTGACATGTGGAAGAGAAGGTAGAGGAGTACCTGTGCTGGAGGTCCTCTGAATTACCCAATGAAATGGAGGCCGAGTCAGGGATTGACATGGTGAACTAGTCATTAGCATTTCATTGTGCATTGTTGAGGTTTCTTTGCCTATAGCAGCTTTTAGGAAAACAAAGTGAAAAACAGAATGTGATTTTGTTTCTCTTATTTTGAAGGAGTCATTGCATATGAACTGTTTTTATTGCTTATCTAATGAATAACACTGGACTGTGATTTTGCCATGCATTGGAATAGATAGATAGATAGATAGATAGATAGATAGATAGATAGATAGATAGATAGATAGATAGATAGATAGATAGATAGATAGATAGATAGATAGATAGATAGATAGATACTTTATTAAACAGTTTTTATAGTTTTTCCATTAACATTTTTCTTTGTGTACCTTAATCTCTCACCCTGGTCGCTCAGGACCAATTCCAGATTCCCAGAGTCTGAGCCAAAGGTATAGGTGGGAATGCATGGAGCATCACAATACTGCTTTGTATATCTAAAGCTCTGTTTTATCCACCATTTTTTAATGATAAATGTATTTGGCGGTCACACTCTGAGTCTGGGATGTCGTGAACTGAATTGATCACTGCATGCCCCCTTTTGCCATTTTAGAGCTGTAATGTGACTGCAGCTCCTTTAACACTGGCAGTTTAGAGCGCCCTCTAGAGCAGCCTATTAAATGTGCACCCCCAGCAGTAACTCTCGGTTTCTGTTTGTCTGAACGCATTCACTAACTGCTCTGGTGGTCCCTTCTTCATCCTGTCCACTCAACTGTTCAGTACTCTTTACCTGAACAATTTTTCAAAGATCTGCATATCTTCTACTGCAGTTTTCGCCGCAAAGACCCCTATGCTGTCAAAAAGGCACCATATGAAATTAAAGAATGTAATTAAGAGGCTAAGGATCTGAGGCTAAGGATCTACGCTGGTATCCCGAAGGTTGTCGGTTCGAATCCCCGTCAATGCCAAAAAGAAATCCTACTCTGCTGGGCCCTTGAGCAAAGCCCTTAACCTTCAATTGCTCCAGGGGCACTGTATTATGGCTGACCCTGCTCTCTGACCCCAAGTGGTATGCAAAAACTAACAAATTCCTAATACAAGAAATTGTATAAGGCGAAATAAAGAACAAAACAAAAAAAAAAAAAAACAAGCTATTTATTAGCACAATATATATTATTAATATAGCATCTTTATTGTAGACTTTATCATTTTTTCTGTGATCATATAGTGATAAGTGTGAAACTAAAATTGAATTGACTGCAGGGACTGAAAGACACTGTTCCTCAAGCAGAAGCAGCAGCAGCCACCAGTTTTTCATGATCCCACTTCCCAGATTTAGAGCTTCCTGCCAATCCTTGCACCTTCTCCGGCATGGAGCAGCCCAGACAGCATGCAGGGTCACACGAGGCACTTCAAGTTTCATTGTTCCCAAAATGAAGCAGGAAATGTTCCAGGAGGTGAGGTCAGGCAGCTAAACGTACATTAATAAAATGTCCTTGCAGGCATTCAAGTTATTGTTTATAGCAGTGCTTCCTGGCTTTTGGCTGTGTCTCTGTGGGATATTCTTCATGTAGAACAATCCTACCACAACAGGGTGACATTTATTTTTTTAAGAATTATTTAAACTCTTAAATGTTTTTATTTCCCCAGCATATGTTTTTTTTTTTTATTTTACCAGTCCAACAATCTGGATATTTGGTGTTTCTGCGCCATGGATCACAAATGTTATTCTTTTATTTCTCCTGTATTTAAAATGGACAACTAATCTAAGGAAGCAGCAATTGGGGGAAAATATGTAAACTGCACATCAGCAGCCACCAACCCAGGAATTGAGCTCAATGTTATGAAACAAAATTGCCAACCACTGTGCCACCATGCAGTCACCAAGCTTGTGCAAAAAAAGTAGACCAAAGCCAGGAGCCAGAATGCTTGATTTTAGAAAACTTGAATGTCATCTGCAGTCTGCTTTGAAGGTGAACAAATCAAAAGAATACAGGACAGAAACAAAGTCCTTTATTACACAACTTTCAAATAGGTTTGTGCAGATTCTGGGCAACGTATTCTACCAGAAGTCAGTGTGCATGAATGCATTTTTTTTTTCAATGTACTTTAGTTTTCCTTCCACATTCCAAAAGCATGCCAGGCAGGAGGATGAGCATTTGTGGACTGCCCCAGTGAATGAACCCTGCAGTGAACAAAGTGTCCAGGTGGATGAGAGCTTCTGATGGCCTGGAAGGAAGCTGGAGTGGTGAACTCAGTCTGGGTAGTAGGAGGCAGCAGATTCAGACAATGCTTAGTGAGACATAGAGCTGCAAAATGGCGGGCCACAATGCCACAGGGGCGAGGAAGAAATAAGTTTTAGTATTTTGTTATGGCAGATCTTAAGTTTCATTTGCTGTGAATATGTTGGCATACTGTATGTTTGCCAGAATTGCTTGCCAGTGTCATTGATGCACTGACAATGCTGACACTTCATTCTTAATACAGTATATAGCAAGAGGTTTGATGTGATACTTGTTTTACTGTGCATTTTGACTGATATGTAGTATTAAGTATTAAGGGCAATATGTAACTTTGAATTATACTTGGAAACTTGTTGGAGAATGTACTGTACAAAAATAAATACATTATCAATATAATATGCAGCATGCTCCCATTTCACTTAGACAATGTGGCCACAGTAAAATGCTAATTTGTCCTATAAATAGTTTTAAGTTTAAATTTCTTTGATTAGTCAGTGATCTAACTGACCCTGAACATTTGGGAGTTTGCAACTGGGCATGACTTCATTATTATCCATTGAGATATTTGGATGCAATGCCACCATTTAGAAAGTAATACACTGTTGTTATTATTATTATTATTATTACTAAATTGATATTATTATTATTATTACTAAATTTCACACTGCTCCTCTGAGGGGCAGCCTGCAGTTCTCTTTAGCCCCCTGTGTGCAATTTTATTAAACAGCATTCAGAATGTTATATAAGACAGACTAATCGGTACTTACAACTCACACTGTACGCCAATTGAGGTTTGTCAAGCTTCTTCCAAACCAAAGGAAACATTGTGAAGTCCACTTACCCCCAAACATGCACATTTGTATTTGCCACCAATGAGTGGAGCACTTGTGGTGCAGTGATCTCATAGAAACCCAGCCTAATGAAAATGTCATAATATACATCTTCTTATCCTTCATACTATGTTTGTCTATTCTCTGCCTCAGTTTCAGATCAATAGTGTTGTCTTAGCCATTCAAACACAGTATGCAAAACAATAAATACAGCCAAATCAGCTTTAGGCTACTGCTGATAACATATTTATTTGTTTTATTAACTACATACCCCCAGAAAAAAATATATGCAGTTGATGATATCAGACCTTTCATTCATCTTTTAAGGTCAGCACTTACTTAGCTGGGATGAACAAATAAAGTAAAATAAATTCTTGTTTATTAACAATGCCTCCTTCATCCAAGACAGTTTATATAATTTGGGATACAATTGGTTACATTTCATTTCTTTTTCCAGTTGGAGCACAGGCAGGTGAAGTGACTTGCTCAGGGTCATACAGTATCACTAGTGGGATTTGCACCAGAAACCTCAGGATTTGAATGCAAAGCCTTAACCATGACACCACAATATGTGACATTTAATCCTGACATTTTCTGAGTTGCCAGTCTGACACAGGCAAATTATATAAACATTTTAATCCAAACGTACAATTGTGTATACATATCTATCTATCTATCTATCTATCTATCTATCTATCTATCTATCTATCTATCTATCTATCTATCTATCTATCTATCTATCTAGCTATCTAGCTATCTATCTAGCTATCTAGCTATCTGTGTGTATTTAGCATTATGTTTTTTATTGCCTATGATTATTGGTTTACTCTTTATTAGGTTACTAGCAAAATACCCGCGCTTCGCAGCGGAGAAGTAGTGTGTTAAAGAGGTTATGTAAACATATATATACACATACATACACACACACATATACACACATACAGACACATATATATATATATACACACATACATATACACATCCACATATACATATACTGTATATATATATACATATACAAATTTACATATCTACATATATATATATATATATATATATATACATATAAATATAGACATACATATATACATACATACATACATTCACATATATATATATATATATATATATATATATATATATATATATATATATATATATATATATATATATATATACACATATATATACATATATATATATATATACTGTATATCTACATATCTAGTTATTGGCTCCAGTATTTAGGATATAGCGGGTTGGATAATGGATGGATGGACATTTGTATGCACAGCCCTATTTGCCCGTTTTCGGTTTTTTTTTTTCTTTCTTCAGTAATATTTCAGCAAACCCGGAGCTTGTCAGTTCAAATCCTGGTACTGACACCACTGTGTGACCCTGAGGAAGTCACTTCAGGTGCCTGTGCTGCAAAAAACAAAAGAAATGTAACAAATTGTACCTCAGATGTTGCAAGTTGCTGGAATAAAGGCATAAGTAAAATAGATAAATATGTATTATACACATAGGAACTATTAATTTATTTTCAGTCAAGTCATCTGCAGCAAACCTTTATAAATGAGGGTTTCTCCTTTTTAGATATTGCAAACTGTTTCTTCTTCATTGAGGTTTTCTCTTGGAGAGCTTTTTCCATTTCATTGAAAATTAAAGCAGCAGCTGCCAAAATATGTAGCTTTCTTATTAATTTTTCAACATTGTGTAAAATAACTTTATAAAGTAACATAAAAGGTTTAAATACTGGTTATCCTTTTACACTAAAATATTACTAAAGAGATACAAAAAAAGTAAAATGCATATGTTCTTTTTCTTTAAGGAGATTTAATATTACTGAAGAAAGAAAAAAAAAACTAAAACAGCCAAATGGGGCTATGCATACGAACTTAAAAGGTTTAAATAAAACAGAAATATACACTTTTATTTTTACTTGCTTAACTTGTGGAGGGTGTATCCTGTAGCAAAGCCCTAACTTTTTTTGTGAAAGCCCGTTTCAGTCAATAAGTCTTAAAAAAAGGTGTAAAGATATTGACAATAAGCTACGCAAACCCACCAAGACATGGAATCGTTTAAATCAAGTATCATTACATCTTCCTTTCTTAAAGAGAAGTAAGGCAGTACTTATAAGCTTACATATATATATATATATATATATAGAGAGAGACATACATACATATATATATATCTATATATGTATATCTATATATATCTATATCTCTATATACATCTATATATATATATATATATATATATATATATATATATATATATATATATATATATATATATATATCTATATCTAAATCCCCACGAAGTACTGCTTTTAAATTTTTATTAAGAAGAAAAGCTTTTTAAATTGAGGGAAAATATCCCAATAGCAATTTGTTAAGGATCTGTTTTTTTGTGAAGCTGACTTCACACAGCCTGTCCGCTGTTTTATAAATGAACGCCATATAAGGTCTTCCTTTTTCCTTGCTTCGCCAAGGAAGGAGCCTTTTTATTAAATCCAAGGGTTCTTCGCTTTTTTTTTTTTTGTTTGTTTATTACAATTGTTATAGTTCTGTTTGTATACGACGTTGTCAGTTCAGCACTCAGGTTGTAATATGACCAAGCTGTGCAAGCTTACTGTTAAGAATGCAACGTATAGTTGTACATGAGAAAAGCAATCTTGCCTCAAATCAATGGCAACCCTTTTGTAGGTCTATGAACTTAATTTAAAGTTTAGGTTTACACGGTGCTTTCTTTCTGAAGTACCTGCACTCATGAATATGTCTGTATGCATCAGTCGCTCAAATCCCCGCGCTTCGCACCGGCGATGTACTGCTTTTAAATTTTTATTAAGAAGAAAAGAAAACCTTTTTAAATTGAGAGAAAATATACTAATAACAATTTGTTAAGGATCTGTTTTTTTGTGACGCTGCCTTTACTCGAGTGATCACTTCGAGCTGACTTGCTGGCTAACCATAAGCGTTACCTGGTAGGTAACCACCCATACAATCAGATTGTGAATCAGACTATGAATGCCGTGAATGTAATTACCCCGATCTACATGGTGTCAAATAAACGAACCACACGCCGTGGCGCAATTTTAGGGGCTTCGCCTGTAGCGCTGACGTCCGAGGTTCGATTCCCGTAAGGGAGTGAAGTGAGTGGGTGGTTACCTACCAGGTAACGCTTATGGTTGGCCAGCAAGTGAGGTAACATCAGCCACGGTGCCTTCAGTTGTGAGAAGCAGATCATAGAATGGATGAAAATAGTTTACTGTCAAATAATGCAAAGAGTATGCGACACGTCTTTCCCCCTTATTCTTGGCTCATCAGGCGTACACACTCACTGCACTCGCTTACGGTAATCGAACCTCGGACGTCAGCGCTAGAGGGGCTTCGCAGCGGTGAAGTATTGCTTTTAAATTTTAATTAAGAAGAAAAGAAAACCTTTTTAAATTAAGTCTTAAAAAGAGGTGTAAAGATATTGACAATAAGCTACGCAAACCCACCAAGACATGCAACCGTTTAAATCAAGGCGCGAGTCGAAAAACACCATCCCATAATATTAGTTAACGATTAACACATTTCTATATGTATTGTAAGCATACAACTGATAATATGTTGCGCTTATTTATCTGGTGTACTGACATTTTTGCGCGTTTAACGGCTGAAATCTAACGTGGTTTGTGCCCTTCAGAATGAAAAGAGTTTGCATTTACCTTTTTAATAAAAGGCGAGCTTTTAAGCCTGAGAAATCACCCCGTAAATGCACACGTTTAATTGCACATGTGTTAATATGTATGCTTACACAGTATTAAAAGACACTCAACAATTACACAGTATTAAAAGACAATCAACAATTAACGTCATTTACCTTCGTTCCCGCATTTGACTTGTGCTGTAAATCTCTTCCTCGTTTTCAGTTCACGTGATTACGTAGGAGGCGTAATACGTGATGACGCACTACATGACTCTGCCTCCTCCATTAGAGTATATGGACAAAAAACAGGTTCCAGTTATGACCATTACGCGTAGAATTTCAAAATGAAACCTGCCTAACTTTTGTAAGTAAGCTGTAAGGAATGAGCCTGCCAAATTTCAGCCTTTTACCTACACGGGAAGTTGGAGAATTAGTGATGAGTGAGTCAGTCAAACAGGTTCCAATTATGACCATTACGCGTAGAATTTCGAAATGAAGCCTGCCTAACTTTTGTAAGTAAGCTGTAAGGAATGAGCCTGCCAAATTTCAGCCTTCTACCTACACGGGAAGTTGGAGAATTAGTGATGAGTGAGTCAGTCAAACAGGTTCCAGTTATGACCATTACCCATAGAATTTCGAAATGAAACCTGCCTAACTTTTGTAAGTAAGCTGTAAGGAATGAGCCTGCCAAATTTCAGCCTTCTACCTACACGGGAAGTTGGAGAATTAGTGATGAGTCAGTCAGTCAGTCAGTCAGTCAGTGAGTCAGTGAGGGCTTTGCCTTTTATTAGTATAGATTCTACACTGGGCTTATAAATGGACATCTTATACAAAATAATTGAACAGAAGCCATTGATAGTTTTTCTCACAGCTCCAGATGACTAGGTTTGAGTTCTGCCTCAGACTGTCTCTCTGTGTGGAGTCTTTATGTTCTCCCTGTGTCTTCTCCCACATACTAAGCCTGTGCATATAAGATTAACTCTAACCTGTCCCTGTGAGACCGTGTGTGCTCTGTGACAGACTGATGCACTGCAGCAGATTTGCTTTTAGTTTCCTACCTGGTTAACTCGCTTTAAAACAGAATGGATGATCATTTATAACTTATTACACATGATACACTCAGTCATTGTTGTGTTTAAAGCTCAAAGCTCAAAGTTTCAGCAGTAGATAATGGATTGTATACAAAGTTCTTATGTTTATGTCACATCTAACATAACAGTCTTACTTCGAAAATAGGCCTGTAAAATTTGCTTTCAAAAATCAAAGAACCTGTACATCATCTTCACCGAAAAGCAGTTCAAGTCCAGGTTTGTTGTCATGTAAACTAAGTGCAATGTATGTCTTCTTGGAATAGTGACACAATATCAACCGAAAGACCTCACACATAAATTGCAATATTATACAAAAACACATACAGTCTGAGTTACCCCTTCCTATACACAGATCATGCACTGTGCAAGGGGCCTGTGATTAGAGGACTAATGTGGGGGGCCTGGTGGGGGTTTGCAGACCTCCACTATACAGGAGATCCAATGGAGAGTCAGATAGATTTCTGTTTCTTGGTTTACTTGACTTGAGACAGATAACTCTTACTATGACCCTAATTTTACCTTAGTGCAACCAGGCGTATCACGCAACATCACTGAAATTTAATGTAAAGCAGTTTGACTCTATTGGGGTTATAGCAGTTTCATACATATTAACAAATTTTGTCAGCCACGGCAATTTTCTATTAACAAGTACTGTAGACAGATGGCAAAAAATAAATGCCTGAAGAAACAGCTTGTGCTGCTCTTGCAGTTGTGTTTAGAAATCTAAATTTGCTCAATTTACAGTCAGCTAGCTAACATTAAATCAATTGCCTTGCACTAAAGCAAGCAGTTTACTGGAACAATGGAGTAGCATTTTATGTAATAGTTTTGATATCGAGTGTTTACCCAATATTATCTGATGTTACAGGACCTAACTGACACATGGGTGAGGATTATTTATTACTGCCATATTGACTCACTGTTAAAGGCTGCTAATATTAGTCAGCATATGATATGCTCTGAGTGTTGTTGCATTGAAGACATGTGTAATGTCACCAACACTCTTCTGCTTACTAATTGGCGTTTGCCTGAATTGTAGAAAAGCACCAGGCAAGCAACTTTGATATACTGTACAACAAGAGCAATGAGCTCAGATTAACCTCAGTTAATGATTTATTTTATTGGTAGCTATCACTACTGTTTCAAACCATTCAGTTAATGCATTATTGTTATCTGCTGTCATTTGAAAGACAAAATGAAGTTTTGATAAATCCATAAGTGTAGGTTATATGTTCACAGGTTCATTTTTTCTTTTGCTTCATTTTTACCCCTTATTTACTACATTAAACAAGTGTATTAAGCACATTCTGTAGCAGTATTAGTAGTTTTTATTTCAACACTATTATTAGTAGTTGTATTTCATATTATTATCTTTATTACTAGCAGTACTTGTAGTAGTAGCTGTATTTAAATTGCTTTTGTGGTTGTATTACGTGTCACAAGTGATACTCCAGCTATATCAAGTAACAAAGAGTAACAGCACATTGATACCCTGTATCATTATTATTATTAGTATTATTGCTAATTAGGCCTTCATTTATAAAGGAAACAAATCAAAACGTTGTAGCTACATTGGTGATATGTACTTTTTTGTTTATTTATTATTTAGTTATATATTTATAGTTCAAATTAAAGCTGTTTTAAAAAATACTAATGTAGTGAATTCAGGGAGTTGTGGGAGAGTTTTAATGGGCCAAGAAGAGTCCGTATAAGGCCCCAGTTTGACTAGGGGTGGCACTGCAAACAGTATTTGTTATTTTGCCGTACAGCCTATATAACCAGTGAGGATGGACTCTACTGTGCATCTGTAGTGGTCCACGAGAACAGACAGGGAAATGTGAACTACCTTCAGACATCCGAGGAAGTAGTGGTTTGTCAGTCTTTTTGACAAGAGCCTAAATATGTTGTGTCCACCTCGTTTCATTCGTGATGGTCACTCCAAGAAATTTAAAGCTGCTGACCCTCTAAACAGCATGCACTCCAATGCAGATGTCAGCTTGGTCTTCTTTCTGTTTCATATAATCTTTGACCAGCTCTTTTTTGCTAACATTAAGAGTCAGATTGTTGTCCTGGAACCACTGAGTCAGCAGATAAACTTCTTTGTAATCTCATCATGGTTGGTGATCAGGTCTATGATGGTGGTGTCATTATAAAAATGTAATGACAAAGTTGGAGCTGTGTCAAGGAACAAGGAATGTAGAAAAAGGGCTTAGCACACAACCCTGTTGAGGTTCACCGTGTAGGATGTGATACAGGAAATGCACTCATGCTGAAGTCTGTTTAGTAATAAGTTCTAACTCCAGTTCCTGAGAGTGGCACTAAGTTATAAATTGAGAAGTGTGATGGTCGCCTTTGCTGGTTCAGCATTATTAAATGCTGAGCTATAGTCTACAAACAAGACTCTGGCATAACAATTTGTATTATCCAAATGTGCCAGGAAGGTATGAAGAGCAGGTGATAAGACATCTTATATGGACTGATCGTGGAAATATACTTACGGGAGGGGACAATTACTTTCTGGAGTAATCTTTTTAAAGCGTTCATACAACCAGTCTCTCAAAGCACTTCATCAAAATTGGAGTGAGAGCCACTGTTTTGTAGTCATTCAGACAATCTACTTTTTTTGTCTTTGGCACAGGGGTAATTGTTGTTCTTTCCAAGGAGGCAGATATCACAGATTCTCTTGGCTTAATATTGAATGTGTCATTGAAGAGTCCCAATATGATGAAATGTCTTAGAACTTACCAAAGATATCCATTATTCAAGCCCAAAATGTTACTGAGTATTGATCTGCATCTTGAGATTACATGCATATTGCAAAACAACACATCCATGTCGGGTGGCACAGTGGTAGCGCTGCTACCTTGCAGTAAGGAGACCTGGGTTCACTTCCCGGGTTCTCCCTGCATGGAGTTTGCATGTTCTCCCCGCGTCTGCGTGGGTTTCCTCCAGGTGCTCCGGTTTCCTCCCACAATCCAAAGACATGCAGGTTAGGTGTATTGGCGATCCTAAATTGTCCCTAGTGTGTGCTTGGTGTGTGGGTGTGTGTGAGTGCCCTGTGGTGGGCTTTGTGCCCTGTCCGGGATTTGTTCCTGCCTTGCACCCTGTGCTGGCTGGGACTGGCTCCAGCTGATCCCAGTGACCCTGTGTTAGGATATAGCGGGTTGGAAGGTGACTGACTGACATCCATGTCATTTTTAGAAGGAAAAAATAAATAAAACCTAAACATTGTTTAATATTCAGGAATTTTAAAAGGGAAATAGCTGAGCAATTTATTCCACTGCTCATCTTTCTCCCCAGAAACTTTTTAGCACAACAGGAAAGAATTCACAAAGTGGCAGCCACCCATTTAGACTGATTGGCTTTAGTGGCCAGGAGATGAGATCAAATCACTCTTGGAGTATTGCGTCAGTGCCGCCCTCAGAGCTGCTCACAGTGCTGCTTTTCTGACAGCTTCTCCAGGTTGTTGCACCCCCCCAGGACAGGTCTCAGCCACCCGAGCAGCCAGGGAATGAACCCACAAACATGACTCATTCTTTGTCAAGTCCATCAGGCAAATAAGTGTGTCTTCAAGTCTGCAGTCGTTTTAGGTGCTTTTGTCTCCTATATTTCCTTTTTAGAACATTCAGAAGAAAAACACAGGACAGGCCATTCAGTCCAACAAGCTCACCAGTCCTATCCACTTAACTCCTTCAAAATAGCATTAACTGGAGGTTTGAAAATCCGTAATGCCCTGCTGTCTACCACACAACTTAGCAACTTTTTCCCAGTGTCAGTGTTTCTGTGAGTGAACAAAAACTGTGTGAAATTTACCCTTAACAGGTTTCCAACTGTGCCCCTGTGTTCTTGATGAACTCATTTTAAAATAACAGTCTCGATCAACTGTACTAATTCCTTTCATAATTTTTAAACACTTCAATCATGTCACCTCTTAATCTTGTTTTGTTTAAACTGTATAGGTTCAGCTCTTTTAATCTTTCCTCATAACTCATCCCCTATAGCCCTGGAATCAGCCTAGTAGCTCCTCTCTAGACCTTTTCTAGCGCTGCTATGTCCTTTTTGTAGCCTGGAGACCAAAACTGCACACAGTATTCAAGATGAGGCCTCACCAGTGCATTATAAATATTGAACATAACCTCCTTGGACTTGTACTCCAAACATTGTGTTATATAACCTAACATTCTGTTAGCCTTCTTAATGGCTTCTGAACACTGTTGGGAAGTCGATAGTTTAGAGCCTACTATGACTCCTAAATTCTTCTCATAAGGTATACTTTTGATTTTCACACCTCCCATTGTGTATTCAAGCATAACATTTTTACTTTCTACATGCAATACTTTACATTTACTGAGATTACATTTCATCTGCCACTAATCTTCCCAAGCCTGTATGCTGTCAAAGTCCCTCTGTAATGATTCACTGAATTCTAGATTATCTGCCAATTCAACTATCTTGGTATCATCTCTAAACTTAACCTGCTTGTTACTTATATTCCTATCTAAATCATTTATATATATTAAAAATAGCAGCAGCCCTAGCAATGACCCCTGTGGAACACCACTCTTAACATTGGCCAATTCTGATAAGGTTCCTCGCACCATTACCCTCTGCTCCCTGTGTCTGAGCTAATTCTGCACCTATCTAATAACATCACCCTGAACTCCCACTTCTTTTAGTTTCATGCCCTTCCTCTCATGTGGCACCTTATCAAATGCTTTCTGAAATGCACATTAAGCTTACTGGCCTATAGTTACTTAGATCTTCCTGATCACCATTTTTATAAAACAGGATAATATTTGCCATTTTCCAGTTCTTAGGAATTTCCACATTGCGTAATGACTTCCCAAAAGTATGCTTCAAGATTTTTAAAAATATTTTTCTGGACAGTAGAAAAACACATTGAAAGTATTGTCCAAGCTACTTCTAAGGGAATTAAATTTTGCAAAGTCACTGTCTGTATGGAGTTTTGTAATCCCCCCTCCCCCACACCCCAACCATATGTGAGTGGGCTTCCTTGTGCTAATCCTATTTTCCTCCCTCATCCCCAAGATGTGTGCGTTTAGTTAATTAGTGACTCCAATGTGGCCCAGCGTGAGAGGGTGTGTGCTGTGGTGGGCAGGTTTGTTTACTTCTAGCCTTGCAATTTTGGCCTCCATGACCTCAAATTAGATGCATGGATGGGTGGATGAGAGATCAAACACTTGATAAACAAATTCTATTTGTATAACTAGATTGCTGACTACAAAGGCCTAACTCAAAGAAGCACTTAGGTTGTGCCGAGTTTATAATCTACCAGATATTATTGGATGACATACTGGCATAGCTCAGCAAAAATATTAATGGCTGTCTAACAATTGGTAACTAATCCAATGAAACTGATGAGTCTCCCTCCTGGAAACTGAGGTTGCTAAACCTGATATAGCTCACGCTTTATCAGGATGTAGTTAATTGAAATGAAAATTTAGTTAATCAAAAAAAACAATAGCAAAGCAGCTTGTTAACAGTCATTTGCAAATGTAATTAGCATGTGTGTGCATACAGGTTAGCACTATGTCCTCAAAGCCTTCAGATCACTTGCTCTCATCTGTAAAAGACATCAAGATAGCCACTTAACAACCCATTGCACTTTCCATGTTTCAAAGGTTGTTTCCTTGGAGCTCACCGAACATTCAAACTAGATGCTGTAGCCGGTCCATAACTCCTTAGCACCTTATTTAAATGTTGTGGTTTGATGAATCTCTTTGTTTGGTCCTGTCAATGCATGCATCTACAGATTTTTCACGTTATATTTTGATGTGATGTAAAGAAATGGTAAAAGTTTTACTGAAACTTTGAAATTCACTTTAGAATATTTTCATTCATCCATCCGTCGTTTAACTCACCTAGTCCTGTTCATTATTTGTAATCACATATATCATCTGGCAAAAACAGAACCATTAGGAATGTAAATGACAATTAGAACATTAGAACAATCTAGACGAGAACAGGCCATTCAGCCCAACAAAGCTCGCCAGTCCTATCCACTTATTTCTTCCAAAAAACATCAAGTCTAGTTTTGAAAGTCCCTAAAGTCTTACTGTCTACCACACTACTTGGTAGCTTATTCCAAGTGTCTATGGTTTTTTGTGTAAAGAAAAACTTCCTAATGTTTGTGCGAAATTTATCCTTAACAAGTTTCTAACTGTACTCCTGTGTTCTTGATGAACTCATTTTAGAATAAGAGTCTCGATCCACTGTAATAATTCCCTTCATAATTTTAAACACTTCAATCATGTCACCTCTTAATCTTGTTTTGTTTAAACTGTATTGGCTCAGCTCTTTTATACTTTCCTCATAATTCAACCCCTGTAGCCCTGGAATCAGCCTAGTTGCTCTTCTGTGGACCTTTTCTAGCGCTGCTATGTCCTTTTTGTAGCCTGGAGAAGAAAACTGCACACGGTACTCCAGATGAGGCCTCACCAGTGCATTATAAATATTGAACATAACCTCCTTGGACTTGTACTCCAAACATTGTGCTATATAACCTAACATTCTGTTAGCCTTCTTAATGGCTTCCTAGCTAGCAATACCTTTTTGTTTATTGATTTTTAAAGTTTGTCCTGTTTCACTACTACGCAGGTGGAGCCGTGGGGGACGGATAGTAGTGAATAACGTATGACATACTAAAAGTTTGTTAGAATTTAAGATTATCCAACTATTTTCATGAATAACAACTGAATATAAAAGATGTTAGTCTGCTGCATATGCATATTCACATAAGTGTTGCCTTTTTATTTTCATAAGCAATAAGCCTTTTACCTTTAATTTTTGATATCTTGTTCTATTCTGTCCTGTACCTTTCCCAGTGTCTTACAACTTTGGTTTAAATCTGTATGAGGGTGTATTGCTGTCATTACAAAATGACAATAAGTTCTGGGGATCATCTTCTTTTATGTAACAGAACAGGTGGAGTGACGTGGGAGTGGAGACGTTGCCAGATATCTGCAGGTGGGACTTCCTCCGCCTGGGAACTGTTACCACCTACATGGTGTAACCATCTATGCAATCCCCTGGTGTCCACTTACATTCAGCCCCGTAAGACCCTTACTATACCCATGTATTTGACACTATTTTGTTGTTTTAAACATTTTTATATATATTTTCAAAAATGTATTTGGGGGCCATACACAAAATGACGAGTCTCTGTCAATTTTAGTTATTTTGTATTTCCATGCATTAATTACGTTAATTTTTGTCAAGGCCATTAAGATTCAACTCATTAAGGACAGAGGAAGGTAGTTCAAATCATTGTGTTGAACTTTCTGTTTTGCATTTTGTACTTTTCAGGGGGGTTCTTTTTTCTCCTGCAGCACTAAAAATGTAGATGTCACTATTAAATGTTCTTCATTTCTATTACACTCCAAACGCTGGCTCTGTAGAGAGTCCAAAACTGATGAACAGACACATGCAGGTAGACTTTTTGTTGTTGTCTAATTCCTTTTGACACTGTAGACAATAACATTGTTTAAAATGATGGATCAAACTTAAAGAATAATACAAAACTCCTGTATATTAGCAGCCAGAAAGTGAAGGGATGATTGAAAGAGTCGGTGTCATTTCTCAAGAAGTATAGCATCCAGCCTTTGACATAAGAGGAGCAGCATCACGTGTGCCTTGACACTACATTTTGCTAGCCACAGTTGGAAAGTCTCAGAGGTTATTTGCTTATGTACAGGCTGACGTGAATTTGACTACCAATCAGAAAAAGTGACAAATAGTGGACTTTTTAAACATTTCAAATCTACCAGAAAATTTAGCAAATTGGTTACCTATATACCAGTCTTCACTTGCAAACATCCAACCTACCCATCACATTGTGTAAAAAAGCAGAATCTATGATCATTTAGTAGAGCTGATTTGCAACCGACTGATCAGCAATACATTTAAGGTGCCCAATATAGAAGGTTAGCATTTTCACTACAGTAAACATTTGTTTCCATTATTTAGAGGTATGTCTGTGTGATTATCATTTATTGTACATTCCCTTGCAGTAAGAAAAATTACTAAAAAGAAAACCTCTTGCATGCATATTTTGGGTATAAAATAGCAAATAAGTGTATGACCACACTCATACATTTTCATTTAAAAATGTAAACATTAGTCTCCATTTTTGCATTTTGTCCACACTATCCCCACGTTATTAACCACCAAAAATGGAGACTTTTGAAAGCACTATCCAGAGCTGTATACTTCTGAAAACCCAGCCTCGGCACTGCAATGTGGATAGGCAAAGACTTTCGAAAATGCAGACACTAATTGCATTCTGATTTGTTTGTGCTTATTGTATAACCCTTTCCTGTTTGTATCCTGCATATTACAACAGCACATTCCATTACTGGTCACCCTTTATGGAAGAAAAACATATTCCAGCATCTCGGACATAGAAGTGTTGCTTACCTGTATGCATCTAAATTGCATTGTGTACAGTTTAAATGCTGCATACATATATAAGACAAGCAAAACGACACCTTTTATTGGCTAACTAAAAAGATTACAATTTGCAAGCTTTTGAGGCAACTCAGGCCCCTTCTTCAGGTAAGATGTAATTACATATTGTAATCTTTTTAGTTAGCCAGTAAAAGGTGTCATTTTGCTTGACTTCTCACTACATTCATAACAGCTAACACGGTACAACACCCTAGTACTACATACATGTATAAAAAAGAAATAATTCCCCTGTTACTTCCATAAAACTGTGGCTGAGGAAGGATTTTTCCACTGATGTGTGCATGCCCAGTGTAAATCAACATCTACATCATATGCATTTTTGCTCATTTAGGAGTGGACAAAGATACTTTGTAAATGATGAGAAAATGTCTAGCGTGATCAAAGATTGTTTTCATTTGAAAAGGTAGTTTTTAAATGAAGACATAGTAGTTTGGATGTAGCTTAAGACACATTGTGTTTATAAATATTAGATTATGAATGTCATGATTATGTTTACTTCATGACTAAACCATGAGGACAGAACAACAGTGTGTGCTTTAAATGATATTTACATTTGAATTTTAAAACAGCTGTCCCAGCAGGACACTAGACATAACAGCTTTAAGAGAAGGTGCAGTTGCAATGTTGTAAATGAAGCTATCTAGCGCAAAACAACACATTGCACCCATCCATGTGCTCCTGATGATGTCTTGGTCACTAAAGTAAGTTCTGTGTGCTATTTTGTTGTTATGACAGGACATTTACAAGAGTTCATTCACTGGGTCTGAACTGAATGTCTGTGCTGTGATTCATAGCTCTTTGCTTGATGTTTTCTTCTGTCTTTCCTCTTTCAACTTTTTTTTTTTTACTTTTCTTTTAGGAATGCAAGAATATACAAGGATTGAGCAAGACTTAAAAAAACCTGATGTACACATCTTTAATATTTACATTATTACTTTTATATATATAAGAGTGGCACAATGATAGCACTGCTTCCTTGCAATAAGGAGTCCTGGATTCACCTCCCAGATTCACTCTTCTTCCCATGTCTGTGTGGGTTTGCTCTGGGTACTCCAGTTTCCTCCCACAATCCAAAGACATGCAGATTAGGTGTACTAATGATACTAAATTGGCCTTACTGTATGATTTGTGATGGGTGTGAGTTCACCCTGCGATGGACTGGCTCCCTGTCTAGGGTTTCCTGCTTTCCATCCTATGGTAGCTGGGATAGGCTCCAGCACCCAGTGACTCTGCATAAAAATGAGCTATTTACTATAAATGGGGGGAGGGGGGTTGTGGGTAAACAGACAGAAATCATAAACATCTGTATGCTCAACCAATAATAATCACTGCATCGTTTCTCACCAGGGAGAAGTTATGTTGATGAGTTAATACAATTAATCTTTTTTGTTAAAATGTCTCAACTGCATCCTCCAATGTATACATTCATTTTACCATTTGAATGCATTCATGGTTGGTTGGAGACAAAAATGTTTGTCAAATTGTCCCAGTTTCACCAGTTGTGTGAGCCTGTTTGTAGTTTAGCTCCCCACAGCCATGAAATTAAAGCACACGGAACTAACAAGACAAACTTCTGCATACACTCCATTTGCCTTTTCAGTGTCATTTTGTCACAAAAGGATGCCTCCATTTATACACAAGTCATATGTCAGCTCACCACAGAGTAATTACAAAGCAGACTACTGTCAACTTTACATTCTAAAACTTTTTAAAGAACTCTTCATTAGAAAACATTTAATGGACTGTTAAATAACAGAAAGCAACCAAATACAGAAAAACGGGTGCAGTAGCCTTGAGATTCAATTACTCTGCATGTTTACATGCATTCTCTGAAAATTAAAAAGAAAATGCCCATATCAGTTAAGTGATAATAAAAAGAGCAGCGACAGATGATGTCTGCCTAAAACTACAATCCCTCAAAATGTTACAAAATGAAACAGCACATGCACTTTTCCATTTTCCCTCCAATACCATTCATTTTAGTGGCTGTGCAGGTCATGCAAAATGCAGCAGCAAGGACTGTAAGCAGAGCAACGAAGTCCAACAAGTTTTTCGGCTCCATGCTGACTTCCAGTTAGGCTTACAGCTAATTTCAAAATCCTCCTTTTGGCATGGAAAGTTATGGATGGAGTTGCTCCCATTCACCTCGTAGAATTTATAAAAACTGTACATTAGCGGTATTGACTGCCATTGCATTTTGAAATACTTCTTAAATTAATTAATTAAAGAAAATTAAGTTGTATGGCAGAACCTTTAGCTACCTGAGCATTCAAAATCAGAGATTATCTGTCTGTCACACAAGTTCCTGGCCTCTTTACTGAAGTGCCACAGCGACTGGTTCTCTGGTCATTTATCATGTGGTGCTGCTATGTTAATTGGAGGTGGAAGGGGGTTGGGTGCTGTTTTTCCTTTGTTTTCATCCAATCCTTGTTGTCTGCTTGCACTGAATTATTTCCTATGATTAAAAAAATGACCACAGCAGACACCACATGAGAACGCAGACATCAGGCTAGGAGCAACAAGAATTTTAGGAGACAGTAGATATATGGGCAAAATAATGGCTAAAGGGCAGGAAAACTAGTTATGGCACGAAGAGGTCAAAGGCTTCTGAAGCTTCAGTTCTGGTAAGCACTGCTGTTTTTAATTTGTATAAATGTACAGATTAGTTAAATTAACAGATGGCATTAAATGGTACAGATTTACAGATGCCCTTGAGACAGAATAACCTAGCAGGTGGACACTACCAGAGTTCCAATTTTAGAATACATGTGTGACAACCTAAGTTTAATGTAAATAAACAGAAAGCTTTACACATAAAATTACATCTTATTACACAATGGGGGCATATACTTTGTGAGAAGGCCTCTGGAGTCTTGGTGTATTCATCACCACTTACACCTATTTACAGAAGAGACCAAAAAGGCTGGTAGGATACTGGGTTTTGTGGCATAGGGTGTGGAAACCTGTTAAGTTCTGTATTTGCAGATATATGTGCTGCTGTCTATACAAAATATTACTGTATATGGTGTTATGAATTGACTGATTTATGTTTATAAATCTGTGCACAATTTGCTGCCCAATGACAAACATTTCTCTGTCCATTACTAAACCCAGGTAACGCAGTTCAGAGTCAGCACAGCTCTGGGTGCAAACAGGAGCCATTCTAACATGGGATGAAAATGAATGCCAAGCAGTATTAATTTCTGCCCTGCTAGCAATGATACCTTGCAACTCTGTGGCGGAATAAGTAGATTTGAAAAATGGATGGAAATTACCATAATGTACCCACTTCAAACCCACTTCATGCAATTCAGAGTCACAGCCTATCATGACAGCATTGCGTACAAGGCAGAAAACAGCCCTTAACAGGACGGCAGTCCATCATGGTGCCTACTTGCCCTGCCACACTTACAGAGCCAAGTTAGAATACAGCAATTTACCCAACCAGCACATCTGTGAGGATGAGGTGGGGGGCAACTACGATCAAGTGTGATCAAGTATAATAATATTTAAATCTACAATAATTGATTTAAATAATCAAATGTAAGAGAAAAATAATTACAAATTAAATTGCTTACAGCGCTGCACAAAACTAGATTTACTTTAACTAACAGAAAAATAAATGTAAGAAAAACGGTACTTTAGAGCAACGTACACCAAAAAGTGTATTTATAATTTCTCAAAAATGCTTCATTTCTATTTATTTAGCTAATGCCTGAGTACAATCAAGATCAAACAAAATCAATCTGCTCCCCCACCTTGATGTTCTTTCTTTTTGATGTTCTTTCTTTTTGTCATGATGATGATGATAAGGATCGCCAACTTCAGTCTGTTTATGTTGGTGAGGGCAACTGTAGCAACAACCAACCCTTCCTGAGGAATATCTATCAAGATACTCCCAGAAAAACTAAGAGATATAATCCACCCAGGACTTCATAAGTTGGCTCCTAGTCTTTCTCCAAGTGGGTCATGCCTTGTACACCATCCCAAGATAAGTGTGCAGTGGACATTTTGGCTACATTTACAGAGCACCTTAACTGTCTCCTCTTACTATGGGGAAGCAGCAGTTGTACTCTAAGGTCATTCCATACGTTTGGGCTTCTCACCCCAGCACATAAAGTGAGCCCAGCAATTTTGTGAAGAAACAGCACTTCTTTTAATCTTTTTTTCTTCTTCCAGATATCTCCCGAATAATTATTTCCTTTGGAGATTAACCAATCAAGAATATGCTTTAATCTCATGTATGTCACAAAACTAGCCTTCATTTAATTAATGACTTGTATTTGCTTATCTGAGACAGTAATAAAATTGTGACAGAACGAAGACTATGCATTGCGTCCCATATAAAAATTGGAACGCATCAAAATGTTACGTTTTAATTGACTGGTCATTAATAAACGCGCACGAAACTTTGATTTATTAGACGCCTACTAAAATCGCTTGATTAATACACTGTATCCTGTTTTGGACAATGGAAATCTATTCCATCTATGAGGTCTTAAGAAAACATTTCAGCTTTAATATAAACTATACCTTCACACTTCTAAATAAAAATGTATCTACTATATTATTGTACTATCATTGTACTATTATAATAACAGTGTATGGCACTTAAATCACTGCTGTGAGTTGATTCTCCAAAATAATACCTGGTTCTATGTATTTTTAAACACGTGACACGTCTGAGCAAACTTAAGAAAGAAAGAAAGCAAGCCAGTACGCCGGGTGGAGGTGCAGATCGCTTTGTTGTCATAGCTGCTATGCGGGGGGCGGGCTATAGCGCCCTCACATCTGCTTGCCGGCTGCCTCGGACAGGATTAAGTTACTTCAGACTAGCCTCTCAGTGTCGAGAGGGAAGCGTCGGAGACTGTACCGGGAATTTGAAACACTGGCAAAACTCCGACTTCAAGCAGAGTTCCTTGAGAATCACTTCCCGAGGGCTTTCCCGTTGGACCGGAACAATGCCTGCGGCTCTCAGCGAGATGACAACAGACAATCGCTTTTGCGTTGGAAAAAACGTGCCTTTTGTGGACAACAGCCACCATGTGGTGCCCTGCGTGGGTCGCGCAACCAGATGTTGTCTCCGTTGCACCCACCACAACAAGAGAGTCGGGAATTACGTGATCGGCATGAAGCTGGGAGAGGGGTCGTTCGCCAAAGTTCGGGAAGGGCTCCACACTTTGACCGGCGAAAAGGTAAAGCAGCTGACGGCTAAGTGGCTGCAGTGCACGAGCCCGCCTCCCGCGTCAACTTCTTGCCGACTTCGACAGCGGACTATCACAGTCTGGCTTGTGTTTAAAGGACGAATTTTTCCAAGGGTTGTGAAAGACAGGTTATTTCAAACGTACAAGATGTTTTACAGTACATTTAGCGTGTGTGTACAAATAAGCAAGAATACGTAAAAAAAAAAAAAAAAAATACAACGTAACTTGTAGTCCGTTAAAACTTCTTCAGGTGTGGTGTGTGAATATTAGTACGTCAATAACAAAAATACGGGACCATCGGGTAGTAAGTGCAGTTTGACTTGTACGTTTAAAGAGTCCGCAGCCATCCGGCACCACGGAATTGGGTTAAGCCGGTTTGAGTATTTTGTGTTGAAATCTATTTGGAGAAATGTTCGCAGATCATCTGCTAACACATTCAACCAATTGAAACTACTACAGCAACTGTATTGAGAATGCCGGTCTGAAAGTGGCCAGCCACAAGAGCCCAAGAAGCAGGAACCGAGGTCAGAATCCTAGCGCCGCCTTTGCATGTTCTACACAGCCTGCTCGGGCTTTCTTCAGTTCATGTGACTGGCGAATCTCAGCTGGCCATGTTCAGTGTGAGTGTCCTGGCTAGACTTCAACGGCCTCCTGTTCCCTATGACCAAGGAATGGATTAAGCTGATGCAGGCCTAAGCAATAAAGCGCCAGCTGAATAATGAACCGATTATCACAAAGTAGAATATACAGTGTATAATTTAAAGTTTTAGTGGATATGGTCATTTTTTCATAATCCTCGATCTTATTAAAGAACGGTTTATTGTTCATCCTGCTCTTGTAAGGTGGTGTTAGCCACTTGCCAGGTAATAATAATTGTGTTGTATGGAATTGTTTCAGGTAGCAGTAAAAATCATTGATAAAAAGAAAGCAAAAAAAGATTCCTACATGACACGAAATCTGAGGCGCGAGGGGCAAATCCAACAAATGATCCGGCACCCCAATATCACCCAGCTGTTTGATATTCTGGAAACAGAGAACTTCTACTATCTGATTATGGAGCTTTGCCTAGGAGGAAGTCTGATGCAGAAAATCTATGAGCAAAAGCAACTAGAGGAATCAGAGGCCCAAAAGTATGTAAAGCAACTTATGATGGCAGTGGATCATCTTCATCGAGTTGGGGTGGTTCACAGGTAAGCAAGACTGCTTCTGTATCTTTTGGTCTAAGGGCTCATCACATAAATATGTCTGCCTTCTAATCTGTATATCCATTTTCCTAACCCACTTATTCAAGGAAGGTCATGTTGCACTTGGAGTTTATCCCAGCAGTCATTGGGATGCAAGGCAAGAGCTACACCTGGATAGGTGCCTGTCCATTGCACACACACACACACACACCAGGGCCAATTTTGCAATGTAGATTCACCTAACCTGCATGTGGGGGAAAGCCAGGTGGACCCAAGGAGAACATGCAGACTGTTCACACACGGCACCTGGGCTCTCCTTACTGCAAAGAAGCAGTGTATCACCCTGCTGCCCAGTTGACTAATCCTTTGTATACGGCTGTCTTAACAGAGGATGATTTTGATTTTGTCAGTTCCTAAAATACTTATGATCAGCATATATAAAAGTGAACTATTTTAAAGTTGGCTGACATATAGGTTGGCATAGTTCTCTAGCATCTGGTATCTAATAAGCAGATAGGATAGATTACTTAGATTGCATTCCTAATTAACTCTAAAGGCTGGTTTCAAAGTGATGGTAGTGATTCCAGAATTAAATGTTAACATTTCTTGAGTTTGCAATTTTTCATTAAGTCTGCATATTTCTTTCTGTGGGTACTGGGGTTTTCTGACACATGCCAAGAACATGCCTATTAGATTATTTGATCATTTTAGACTAGCCCCATGGGAGCATGGGCATGTGCCTGAGCAGTGGACTCTCACCCTGGTTGGGATTAGTTCCTACACTGTGCCACATTTCAGCATATCTACTGCATTTTATTTATAGGCAGTTGTGCCTTCTGTGTCGATGTTCATATGTTCCTCAGGATGGTGGGGCATTAATTTTTATTTTCTTTTTATAGTCAAAAAACTCACTGTTTGGTGATTCAGTATTGTCCGGGTAAGGAGTTTGAATGGTAATGGCTGTCATCCTGATTCAGGTTAGCTCCTGCCCTTTGCTGGTTGCTGCTGGAATAGGCTGTGGCTCTTTATGACTGTATACTGGAAAGTAAGCTCAGAAAACAGATGGAGGATATAGTGTCAAATTAACAGAATGGGACCAGATATATAAAAAATGATGCATTTATATTTTACTGCAGTTTTAACTTCATTTTCATTGTAGTTGAAGTCCTCGGCCATTAGGTGGCAGCACTGTCAGTGCTAGATGGTATGAAATAGCCGAACATTATAAAGCTATCTCAATAAAAGTTTTTTTTGAGAGTAAAAGGAAATGTTCTTCAAAATTAGAAAGATTCTCAAATCACAATAGCTTGGAGATGGGACTTAGAACTGTAGTTCAACATGAATTAACATATTTAACACTCTGTAAATCAGTGTGCTTCTTACCACTGAGCAACGTATACTGTAAGTGCTTACGACGTCTCTAATCGAATCAAAATTCCATGTTTTGTGACACACTTCTTTGTACACAAGGGCTGCAGTGACATATGTTTCTTGCATTTGCCTGTGAATTAACTCATTGGAAGATGATAGTGCCACTTGCTTTCCAGCAAGTCATCTTTCTCTATACCATCTTTCATCTGGTTAAAAGACTTGTTTTGTCATAAGTGTGACCTGCAGTTGACTGGCACTCTGTCCTGTAATAAAGTAGTTTTCTTGAAAGATGCATGGTGGCAGCACAGAGTAATAGTCTCTGCAACAGTGGAGGAAATCATGGCTTGTCTCTCTGTGTGATTAATATTGCGGGGCAGAATAACCCCCCTGCTTTGTGCTCATTGAAAAATGATTTGGGCAAAGCAACAGAAAATGTAACCAAAAATATGAACACATTGAAATATGTTTCAACAAAATTTAAAGTAGTCTTTAGATACTCGGAGATTGAGAGACTCAAAGAAAACACAAACTTGAAGTTACCATTGTCATGCACATTTAAATGGATCATCAGCAGAGTTTTTAGTTAGTACAAGAAGTATTATAACCATGGCATTTGTTTCAGTTTCCATTGCAAAAATCTAGTATACTTGGATCCATCCACTCTTGCCTGTTGTATACCTGACAGTTATTCTCATTCTTGTGATGGGCACACATGGTGACTTCATGCAACCTTTGACTGAATCTGCCTAGTTTATGTGGGTCATCTAACAGCCTGTTATCCATATTTCATGTAAGTTTTTCATTGATTTAATCAAAACTATCATAATGGCCATTTCCTGATTTGTCTTTGTCTGTCCATTTTCATTAGACCAGTTCCCCATGGGTAACACTATCAGGAGCATATACTGCTTCTCCAAACAATAAAATTCATTGAGTAACATACACAACCCCAGCCCATCCTCACTGAAGTGATAATCCTAGGAAGGGTAGGTTTTCCATTTACCAGTTAGTCTGCATTCTCATCCTCACTTAATATCATAAGCTGTGAGAAGCTATGAGTACAAGTGGCAAAAATTAGGTTTTTACGCTGTGTGGGTAGATCTGCTTTCTGTGATATAGTGAGGAGCTCATCAATACTGGATGATCTTGGAGTAGAACTGCTGCATTTATAAATTGAGAGTATACAGCTGAAGTTGTCTAGGCCAGCAGTTAGAATGCCCCCTTTATGCTTCCCATGGGAGGTATATAATGCATTGTCCTCATTGTAAAAGACCAAAGAATAGCAAAGGTTTTCAGTGCAGGAAAACCATAGGTTACATGATATCTTCAATTGTAACTCCTTTCTGACTTGATTGTCTACCTCTAAACCATAAGCATAAAAGAAAAGTACTTTTTAAGGTCCAGCAAAATGACCCCGCAACCATAATAACTGTATCTCAATCTCAGCCAAGCCTTATGTGTGCTGGACATTTACCAACAAGGAATGTGAGAGCATAGGCAAGTACAGCTAATTTATTCCTTAATGCTGGGCCACATTCTACATTTTTAGCAGTTTTGTAACTGCAGAATTAAAGAAGGTACACGCATACACTTCTCTCAACATGTCCAGATTTGTGACACCTTTAAGGGAGATGTCCGCCCCCATTTTTAAATAGCATCTTTGTTGCCCACTCTTTACTAAGTGAAGTAAATAATAAAAACAAAAAAAGAACTCAAAGAAGAAGTAAACATAATCATATATAAACACCATGTCAGTACTGGTCCTCAATTTCTGTCCCAATACTCCAGCCACAAAAATTAACTTTAAATGAAGCACATTCCATGTTCCAACTGATATGCCATGAAAAATGCAAATAAAAATGCAGTTAACTTTATTCTGAAAAAAGCTGTGGAGAAGCATCCCTGGCCCTCCAGCAAGGATTTACCAGTCAACAGATGACAACAAAGACAGTTGGAGAGGGATATAACAGATAAGGCGAAAGAAGACCCTAAGAGATTCTTTCAGTATTTTAGTAGTAAAAGAACAGCCAAGGAGAAGATGAAGTGTATCAGAAATACTAAAGGGGAATTAAAAGATACAAACAGTGAAATAGTGGATGCCCTAAACTTACATTTTTCTGAGGTCTTCAGAAATGAGCAAGTGGATAACCTCCCAGAGGTAAACGGGACTACTAAGGGGGTACTGAGGGATCTGGAAATTGTAGAGGGAGAAGTACTGCTCAGATTAGATAGATAGATAGATAGATACTTTATTAATCCCAAGGGGAAATTCACATACTCCAGCAGCAGCATACTGATACAAAAAACAATATTAAATTAAAGAGTAATAAAAATGCAGGTAAAAACAGACAATAACTTTGAATAATGTTAACTTTTACCCCCTCAGGTGGAATTGAAGAGTCGCATAGTTTGGGGGAGGAACAATCTTCTCAGTCTGTCAGTGGAGCAGGACAGTGACAGCAGTCTGTCGCTGAAGCTGCTCCTCTGTCTGGAGATGACACTGTTTAGTGGATGCAGCGGATTCTCCATAATTGATAGGAGTCTGCTGAGCGCCCGTCGCTCTGCCACGGATGTCAAACTGTTCAGCTCCATGCCTACAATAGAGCCTGTTTACCTCACCAGTTTGTCCAGGTGTGAGGCGTCCTTCTTCTTAATGCTGCCTCCCCAGCACACCACCGCATAGAAGAAGGCGCTCGCCACAACTGTCTGATAGAACATCTGCAGCATATTATTGCAGATGTTGAAGGACGCCAGTCTTCTAAGGAAGTGTAGCCGGCTCTGTCCTCTCTTGCACAGAGAATCAGTATTGGCAGTCCAGTCCAATTTATCATCCAGCTGCACTCCCAGGTATTTATAGGTCTTTACCCTCTGCACACAGTCACCTCTGACGATCACGGGGTCCATGAGGGGTTTGGGCCTCCTAAAATCCACCACCAGCTCCTTGGTTTTGCTGGTGTTCAGGTGTAGGTTGTTTGAGTCGCACCATTTAACAAAGTCCTTGATGAGGTTCCTATACTTCTCCTCCTGCCCACTCCTGATGCAGCCCACGATAGCAATGTCGTCAGCAAACTTTTGTACGTGGCAGGACTCCGAGTTGTATTGGAAGTCCAATGTATATAGGCTGAACAGGACCGGAGAAAGTAAAGTCCCCTGCGGTGCTCCTGTGTTGCTGACCACAATGTCAGACCTGCAGTTCCCGAGACGCACATACTGAGGTCTGTCTTTAAGATAGTCCACGATCCATGCCACCAGGTATGAATCTACTCCCATCTCTGTCAGCTTGTCCCTAAGGAGCAGAGGTTGGATGGTGTTGAAGGCACTAGAGAAGTCTAGAAACATAATTCTTACAGCACCACTGCCTCTGTCCAAGTGGGAGAGTGATCGGTGTAGCATATTGATGATGGCATCCTCCGCTCCCACCTTCTCCTGGTATGCGAACTGCAGAGGGTCAAGGATGTGGCGTACCTGTGGCCTCAGATGGTGAAGCAGCAGCCGCTCCATGGTCTTCATCACATGTGACGTCAGAGCGACAGGCCGGAAGTCGTTCAGCTCACTAGGACGTGATACCTTTGGGACTGGGGTGATACAAGATGTTTTCCAAAGCCTCAGGACTCTCCCCTGTTCCAGGCTCAGGTTGAAGATGCGCTGTAGAGGACTCCCCAGCTCCAGCGCACAGACCTTCAGCAGTCGTGGCGATAGTCCATCTGGACCCGCTGCTTTGGTGGCACAAAGTCTCCTCAGCTCTCTGCTCACCTGCGCTGCTGTAATTGTGTGTGGGGATGTCTCTCCTATGCTGGTATCAGCAGAAGGATGGGTGGAGGGTGCAGTACTCCGAGGTGAGAGTGGGTTAGGGTGGTCAAACCTGTTAAAGAAGTTGTTAATTTGGTTTGCTCTCTTCACGTTTGTAGCGTGGCTGAAGCAGAACCAGGTTATGATCTGCTTTCCCAAGCACAGGCAGCGGGGTGGCGCTGTATGCGTCTTTAACGTTTGCATACAGTAAGTCAATAGTCTTATTTCCCCTGGTGTTACAGTCCACATACTGGGAGAAGGCAGGTAATGTTTTTTCCAGCGTCACATGGTTAAAATCTCGCTTCAGGGTGCTGCGTTTGTAACTTTGCAACAGCGGAATGGATGATGTCACTCGCTATCTCCACGTCCGCCCGAGGAGGGATGTATACAATAAAAACAATGACGTGTCCAAACTCTCTGGGTAAGTAATAGGGACGCAGACTTACGGCCAACAGTTCGATATCCCTGCAGCACATGTCCAGAGTTACACCACCTTGTATTGACATAGAGAGCTAGGTCTCCTCCTTTGTGCTTCCCGCAGGTACTTGTGTCTATGTCCGCTCTAACTGTGCTAAACCCGGGTAGCTCCACGTTAGCATCTGGGATGGTGGTAGCTAGCCACGTTTCGCAAAAGCACAACAAACTGCATTCTCTGTAGGTTCTGACATTTTTAACCAGCTCAGCCAGTTCGTCGATCTTATTTGATACTGAGTTCACATTTCCCAGGATCACAGAAGGCACCGGAGGCTTAAAACGCCTCTTTCTCGCAAGCCGCTTCATTTTTAGCTTAGTGCCGGCTCTGCTGCCATGATACCGCCTTCTTACCTCGTCGGGTAAATAGGGAACCACACCGACACTGGCATTTGTTCTCAGCGCTTGAAGTTGACTACTTGAATAGACAAGTCTCGGCGTGTAAAAATCCATGTCCACGTTGTAAAAGTAAGTGTCCAGGGAATGAATCCACATAAAAGAAAGTGATAGGAGTGATCAATAAAAAATAATAAAAAAAAAGAGAAAAATAAAAGGTAGAAAAAATAAGTCGTACACGGAGTTGCTGAAAGGGCTGCCACTCTCGGCGGTGCCTGAGTCATCCAATATCAAATTGAAATATTAAATAGGCTGAAACAAAATAAATCACCAGGACCAGATAATATTTACCCTAGAGTTCTTAAGAAGGTTAGTGAGTACATATGTAAACCCTTGACACATATTTTTAGGAAGTCACTGTGCACTGGAGAGCTTCTGAAGGACTGGAAAATGGCAAATATCATCCCATTATATAAAAAGGGTGACAGGGCAGATCCAAGCAACTTTAGGCCAGTAGCCTTAACATGCATAACTGAAACATTTAATGGAAGGAATTATTAAGGATAAGATTGAGCAACACCTGGCAAGGGCAGGAGTTATCAGGAACATTCAGCATGGGTTCAGTAGAGGGAGGTCATGTTTTACTAATATGCTGGAATTCAATGAAGAGGCAACAAAAGGATATGATCAAAGTGGAGTATATGGTATTATTTATCTTGACTTTCAGAAAGTATTTGATAAGGTGCCACTGTGACGATGCGGGTTCGCTCCACGCTCCCATCTTGCTTTTGGGAGCCCTTGAACCCGACACCGTCGGTAATGTCACCGACGAGCTTGGCAGTGAGGCACAACAATGAAACAAGGGGATGGTGCAAAAATGCTTTTAGTAAAACCAACAACAATCAAAAACAAAGTGTCCAAATAAATAGTGCAGTGCATCAATTCCTTAAATAAATAATCCAATAAAAACAGAGGTGAAAAGTGGAGGTTGAAATCCAGTAGAAAAAAGCTGGGAGCAGTCTCTTTAAAAACACAAAGCCCAGTGCCTTCTATTACTGGTGACTCCCCCGTTTCTCCTATCCAGGCTATGCAACATGGGACTCACCCTACATGCAGCTGACCTTCTTTGCTCTACTGGTCTGGTGGCCTTCCGATTCCTGTCTCCGGTTCTGCTCACCTAGACTGAGACTTGGGCTCCCCAGCGACTAGGACGCTCACACTGGGGCTTCTATTCCAAATCTCCGACTCCCACTGCCTTCGCTGCGGCGAGCCTACCTTCTCCCGGTCACTACTGCTCCAAACAATTGCTCAGCAGGAGCGACTACTACCGTCGGCCCTTGGGTGCTGGCCAAACTCCCCACTCGGGTTCGCCTCTCCCAGCTGCTTGTTATCGGCGCAAGACTGCGCTTGCTCGTTCTCCTTCTCTCCTGCACCTGTATTCTCCCTCCTGCTTCCTGCCATCTTCTCCTCCTTAACCTCGTCCGTCTTTTCTTTATCCTCCTCTACTAGCCACCTTGCGCTTCTATATATCACAGGGGCGTGGATCAGCTGTGGCAATCAGCAGCTCCCGGGAACAATTACGGATGCAGACAACTCCTCACTTGTGCAATTAAGTGAGAACCGCCCACATCACAAATTCCCTGGGAACTGCTCGGCAACACACCACCACGCCCCCTTGCTAAGCCACAAGTGCGGTGATTATTTATTTTAAAAGTGGCATTTTTTTGACATGAGCTATGGACCTGCTACACCACAGCCACATGAGAGGTTGGGCATCAAACTAAACGAAGTGGGAGTTCAGGGTGATGTTATTAGATGGGTTTAGAACTGGCTCAGACACAGGAGGCAGAGGGTGATGGTGTGAGGAACCTTATTAGAACTGGCTGATGTTAAGAGTGGTGTCCAACAAGGGTCAGTGCTAGGGCTGCTGCTATTTTTAATATACTGTATATAAATGATTTAGATAGGAATATAAGTAACAAGCTGGTTATGTTTGCAGATGATACCAAGATAGGTGGATTGGCAGATAATTTGGAATACATTATACAATGCAACCTCGGTTTGCAAGCATAATTTGTTCCGGAAACGTGCTCGCAGTCCAAAGCACTCGTATATCAAAGTGAATTTCCCCATAAGAAATAATGGAAACTCAGATGATTCGTTCCACAACCCAAAACTATTCATATAAAAATGATTAATACAAAATAAAAAGTAAAAATGCATAAAACAAATTAACCTGCACTTTACCTTTGAAAAGAATCATGGCTGGTATGAGTGAGTTTCTAAACTCTTGTAGGATTCCACCCAACGGGACGACATGCGGAAGAGAGTCCCAAAGCAATCGCAGTCTCCTAGCACTGTAGCAGTTCACCGTAAAAGCGAATCCGAAAAGATCATGGACATGCTATAAGCGCCTGCCATCGATGGGTGATACAAGGAACATTATAAATGCGCAGGGCACAGTACTTGGCCACAGCCCTGCCTGACTGCTGTGTCTGTGTATAGAAAAGAGTGACAGATACCGCTACAATAAATAACTGCGCTGTTGCTGTTTCAAGGTGAATAAAGCTGGTGTTGCTAAGGTACTGAGACTCAGCTTTGTGTTTTGGGGTGCAAGACAGGGACTCGGACGTCACAGCACACATGCATGAATGCAAACACACACACACACACAATGCTGTAGGTAAACAGTATACGCTCGTACGGATGTTGACTATATGAGTGAGGCACACCGACTCGGATGGAGAATAGGAGACGATTGCCCACAATCCCGCAGCGAGAGAGAGAGAGAGAAGAACCATCGGCTCAGTTGTGATCACATGACGCTCAGCAGACAAAGCATATACATACTAGTCGTATTGCAAGAGCTCGCTCGTTTATCAACTTAAAATTTATTAAAAATTTTAGCTCGTCTTGCAAAACACTCGTAAACCAAGTTACTCGCAAACCGAGGTTCCACTGTACTGTATAATTACAGAAGGGCTTGGACAGCATACAGGTTTGGGCAGATTTGTGGCAGATGAAATTTAATGTAATTAAATGTAAAGTATTACACAGAGGAAGTAAAAATGTTAAGTTTAAATACACAGTGGGATGTCTGAAAATCGAGATTACACCTTATGAGAAGGATTTAGGAGTCACAGTGAACTCTAAGCTATCGACTTCCCGTCAGTGTTAAGAAGCTGTTAAGAAGGCAAACAGAATGTTAGGTTATATAGCACGATGTGTGGAGTACAAGTCTAAGGAAGTTATTCTCAACCTTTATAATGCACTGGTGAGGCCTCATCTTGAATACTGTGTGCAGTTTTGGTCTCCAGGCTACAAAAAGGACATAGCAGCGCTAGAAAAGGTCTAGAGAGGAGCTACTAGGCTGATTCCAGGGCTATAGGGGTTGAATTATGAGGAAAGATTAAAAGAGCTGAACCTATACAGTTTAAACAAAACAAGATTAAGAGGTGACATGATTGAAGTGTTTAAAAATTATGAAGGGAATTATTACAGTGGATCGAGACTGTTATTCTAAAATGAGTTCATCAAGAACACAGGGGCACGGTTAGAAACTTGTTAAGGATAAATTTCGCACAAACATTAGGAAGTTTTTCTTTACACAAAGAACGATAGACACTTGGAATAAGCTACCAAGTAGTGTGGTAGACGGTAAGACTTTAGGGACTTTCAAAACTTGATGTTTTTTTTGGAAGAAATAAGTGGATAGGATTGGTGAGCTTTGTTGGGCTGAGTGGCCTGGTCTCATCTAGATTGTTCTAATGTTCTAATATTTGTCAATTACATTCCTAATGGTTCTGTTTTTGCCAGATGATATGTGAGATTACAAATAATGAATCAGCAGCTATTAATATCTTGGCATTATTGTGGATATTAAGCTGATCATTCAGGAGAGCAGTCAGTCTTTGGTTTGTTTAATATCGGTAGAACAATGATGACCTTGTCTTACAGAGCTTTTATTAAGTGTGTTGTAACCTCCACTGTAGTAGCCCATCTTGGTAATCTGAATGCATGTAATGAAAGCAGACTAATCAGACTGGTGAATGCAGTGTGTAAGGTCATTGTCGTACAGACCCTTCAACTGGGTGACAGCTTAAGCTAAAAACCAATGTAGAGAACCAGTGTCGCTAGTGCATTTTGTGAACACTCTGCATAATCTGACTTCTTTTCTTTCAGAGTGCAGTTTTAGATTTAGCCATATGTAAATTAAACAACTGAGTTTAAGTCTATTGCCATTGATATTATTATTCCTTTTTGTCCTACTTACCATTGTAATGATCAAATGAACCTCCTGGTTGTCACTTTTTTATTAAAGCATGGCTGGCAGCATTACAGATGGAATATTTTGGAATAATATGGCGGAGTGGTGGTTCTGAGGCTAGGGATCTGCACTGGCAATCGGAAGGTTTCCGGTTCGAATCCCATAAATGCCAATAGGGACTATGCTCTGTTGGGCCCTTGAGCAAGGCCCTTAACCTGCAATTGCTGAGCGCTTTGAGTAGTGAGAAAAGCGCTATATAAATGCAATGAATTATTATATTTTAAATGTATTGAGTAGGCAATTATATAGTTATTTAGGTGCCATATAATGTTGATGATATAACAACATTCACATACCTGTCTATAATTTATGTGTGGCTGGAGCTTATTTCGACAGCATCAAGAGCAAGTCAAGGACCATTCCTGGACAGGGTGTCAGTCTATTGGGGGAGGGGGTCTGTTTCTGGTTGGTTCCAGTCTCTCACAGCTCTTAAACCCAAAACCATCGAAAGCCATGGGCTGAGATGGGGCAAGGCAGATGAGGACACATGGAATAGCAAAAGGTGGTGCAATGTGCTCAAGGGCTTTTATTTTCAAACAGTCAAATGTACAAAAACTCAAAAGAGCAAAAGTGCAGTAAATAAATAAATAATCCATAATAACAGGTGATCTTCCATGAAAGTTTAAAATCCACAATACAATCCCATAAAATCTGTGCAGACATCTTGTTCTTTTTCTCTCCCAGCTGAGCACACTTTCCACTCTGTTTTCCCAGTTCAACCTGCTTGAGTCTTGCAGATGACAGAGATGCCAACAGCTGCAGTCACATCCTCCAACTCTCACTGCTACTGCCTACATCAGCATCTGCAGTGATGCTGGATCCTCAGTTTTCCTCATGCCCTTCTAATGTCAACTGGATCCCTAAGACCGGGTTTATACTTCACGTGACGCGACGCATGCTGCAGCGGACACTCCTGCTACGCAAGCGTTTTACTGTTTATACTTGTGCGCGTACTTTACGAAAATCTGGAGGAATCCAGCAGGTGGCAGTGCAAGATACTATCATGGTGAGAACAGGTTCGGCTTTTCTGTGTTGTGAATTGCCTGGAACACCCATTAAATTCCGATGACACCTTACCGCAATATTTCTGACAAGGATGTTTAATGATTAAATCCATCAATCCAGGGATGTGTCCATTCCAGGAAGCATTGGGCGTGAGGCAGAAACAATCCCTGGATGGGGCCTCAGCTCATCACAAGGTGAATACAAGCACACAGATACACTGGAGTCAATTTAGTGGGACCAAATCCCCAAATCTGCTTATCTTTGGAACGAAACCAGAGCACAGTGTGGAATCCAAGCAGGGAATACCAGCAACGTGACTCCCTGTGAGACAGCAGTGCTACCGCTCCGCCACCGTGTCACCCCCATGTGTGTAATTATTAACAGTACCCATTATTTAAATGAAATTAACAATTTATCTGTAAAATGTAACATATATACTTTAATGCATTTCATCATGAAAGTAATATCAAGTATAAATCTAAAGATTCTAAATTTGCAGAGAGTTGGAATATCATTCATTTAATGTGCTCTGTGTGGTGATCTATTGCTGCTTGCCATAGTGATTAAAAACTGGGATGACGTTTACGACGGTCTGTTTTAATGATAAAATAAACTACAAGGTTAAAGTGGACATTTTGAGATTAAAGCCAAAATTTTCACTTTAATCACAAGTGGCTCAAATACAGCGCTGTACATTATGTTGCTGTTGTGAAGTTGCACAAAAGATGGTATGTGAGACTTTTAAAATGTATCGTGTCATTACGATCGGGAATATGCAACACTTGAATATAAAAGCACCACAAATGCATCTGTATGTCGGCATTTTGCTTCACCACATCGAACCATTCATCAAACATTGAAGCGCCCACATCGATCCTGTAAGATCCGCATAGAGGCTTTCTGTCACATGTAGATAGTAAACAGAGACTCTGGCGTCACATTCCGACCTTTATCATACTGTGGCCACTGACTTTTTGCTGGTACTGCAACTCGCGCACGCGTCCTGTTAATTTCTGAGGACCTGCTCAGAGGACAAGTCAAATGAACACTGGGAATGCATTGCAGCCATGATGCGGGCGCGTACGTGTTCTGAGCGTGAAGTATAAACGAGCTGGCTTTGAAATTTGAATCCAGGATGATGGATCTGTGCATAATTTATCTGAGTACATATATTATGAAGGTTGCATAGCAGGCTAAAGTGGCACCAGGATGGTACTGGACAGGGTTAGTGCCAAACATGGGCAAGATACTTTTGGGGAACATACATTGTAATATACCTAGGGGGACGTAGTGTGGTGTAGTGGTTAAGGCTTTGGACCTCAAACCCTGAGGTTGTGGGTTCAAATCCCGCTACTGGCACTGTGTGGCAATGAGCAAGTCACTTGATCTAACTGTTCTCCAATTTGAAAACCAAATGAATTGTAGCCAGTTGTATCATAAAGTTGCCTTGGATCAGAGAAATAAATAAATGTAAAGTGTCAGATCCTCAATTTGGGAAGAAAGAATGGCAGAAGCAGTGCTGCTAAAATGCTTGCATCTTGGCTGGTAAAAGCTGAAAGAATGAGGAGGATTACACAAAAGCAAGTCACCAATCAAGAAATAATTTGTGTGAAATGTTCTTGTAAAGATGAGGTCTGGAAGGATTGGTAAGAGGTCCTACCATTCAGCCAATGAGGTGGGAGCACATTACTGTGAAAGTTGTCCTTTTACATCACACAGTCCAGAATCTTCATGAGAGGGCTACCTCTATATGGACTACACGGGGCTAAAGAGGAGCAGGGTTTTCCAAGACTATAGTATCGTTGTAGCTAAAGAAGACACTGATTACTGAAACGGTTCTTGGCCAGAATTGTCACTTGAGGAAAAATCAAAGCTGTCACATGACACAGGACTCACTGAGTCTAGAAATTCAAGGGGAGATGAGGTAATGAGAGGTAAGCAGAAAGTGCTTTGATGTGGTACTTTAGTGGTAAGCAAATTAACATTAATGGAATTTAGTAAGTCCTAGAAGAACATTGGGTTTTCTTGTTGTAGTGTTCTGTCTTTAATTCCAAAGATTTGTTTGTTTTAAATCCTTATTAGTTCTGCCCGGTGTTTTATTATTTAAAAGAAAAACACTTTAATTTTAATTGGTGTATGGAGAGTCACTAAAGAAACCCTTCTCTTCCTTTAAAATTCACAAGTACATATATTTAATGTTGTTTAATGTGGAAAACAGTTAAGAGGGAGCTCATACGTATAGGTTAGGGATATGTTGAGAAGAGAATTTAACAACAGATAAACTTCTTTTCTTGACAGAGGTACCTATCTCTGTTTTCTAACTCCATAACACATTAATTTTGCATACTGTGCCTACATAATTACATTGATATGTAGTGTGTACATGTAACAGCAGTTATATGCACTTTTTTTGCTAATGCATTTTACTGTATATGTACACTCATGTTTTACATTCTGCATCCACAATAAGTTCTAAAGATTAAGTTAATCTTTTTATTACGAAATGTAACTGGATTAAATGTTGGGACTAAAGAGACAGTTGCTTGCATTTGTTAAATAGGGGAAGATATCCATCCATCCATTATCCAACCCGCTACATCCTAACTACAGGGTCACGGGGGGTCTGCTGGAGCCAATCCCAGCCAACACAGGGAGCAAGGCAAGGAACAAACTCTGCGGAGGGCACCAGCCCACCGCAGGGCACACGCACACAAACACACACCAAGCACACACTAGGGACAATCTAGAATCAACAGTCCACCTAACCTGCATGTCTTTGGACTGTGGGAGGAAACTGGAGCACCCGGAGGAAACCCACGCAGACACGGGGAGAGCATGCAAACTCCACGCAGAGAGGACCCGTGAAGCGAACCCAGGTCTCCTAACTGCGAGGCAGCAGCGCTACTCACTGCGCCACCGTGCCACCCTAGGGGAAGACAACATAGCCCAAATGCTACAATCATAAAGTGTTTGAGTTTATATAGACAAATTAGCACTTATTAGCATATAGGTTCCTTCTAATAGAAGTAATAAAAAATGGAAAGAACCAGGCTTCATTCTGGTGTAATTTTCCTTTGTTGTTTTAAGAACATACAATAATACAACAATGAGATTTAAAATATATTTTTTGTAAATTTATGCCACAGGTATTTTTGACCTAATCTATTTGGTTTTTAAACTTTATTTATTTACAAACTCCTGTTGGAATGTAGAGAATTTAGATTGTGTGTAGGCCTTGTGTGGAATTCAGTGTTCAGTCCTAATACCAACAGATCTGGTAAACATCAGACACTTGGGGGAATGTTGACGTCTGCAGTTCTACACAGATGTTCTTGGTGTAAGCTATGATAAAGACAGCTACAGACAGCTTGGCTCCATTTCTTTCACATGTTTAAATGTTTCCATATTTAAAATGACACATACATCATATTAACATTGTGAAAAGACTCTTAAAATCCTAATTTATCATTCACAATATTATTATTCAATTTATTTATTTATTTATTGAGCAAGTTCTATCTTTGTCAAATAGTGTCTATCTATCTATCTATCTATCTATCTATCTATCTATCTATCTATCTATCTATCTATCTATCTATCTATCTATCTATCTATCTATGAGTTTTCCTTGGGCAAAAGAAACTCACTTGATTGATTGCAAATCTCCTGAATGTTTCTTGTTTTTTGACATCAAATGTTAAATGAATTAATTCAGATAACAAGTACATCTAGAAAGAGTGAAATGGTCTTAAGGTTCTAATATTAAAAAAGAGAAAAATACTTCCCGTTTTTAATCATTATTGCTAAAGAACTGTAATGAATCAGATATAAAAATGTTCCCTAAAGTTCTAGTGCTAACTAGAAAACTAGGTAATCACATCTTATATATAAACGTCTACATGTGGAAGTGTGTGTGTGTCTGTTTGTTCAGCCCAGAAGTGCGTGGCGCTTCGGAAGTGCGAGGCTACAGTATGAAGCTTAAAGAGCCGGCAAGGAAGCCCCAAGTTAACGAGTCAGAAGAAGAAAGAAGTACGAGGCTACAGCATGAAGTTGAAAGAAAGCGACTCCATCACCAAAGGTAAACCATCAACAAAAGACAAACTCACTTAGCCGCTAATATACCAGCGAGGCCAGCACATCGGCAAAATGAAACCTCAGAGGAGAGAGGAACTCTTTTAGCCGCTGATAGACGAGGGGGGTGAACACATATGCAAAATGAAACTGCCAACTCTAAATTTCAATTTTTTTTCTGACGATTTCAATAGTTTCTAGGAGCCCAGGCTACTTATAGCACGGATTTACACAGCTAGTATTATATAATTTGTTTTTAAATAAGTATGGCAACAGCAAACATTTATAATCTCTATATTATTTTAGTTAAATTAATTAATTTTTCACAAAATGGTAAAAAAAATTTTAAACAACACAGTGATATAACCTTTGGTGCATTTGTGAACATTTAGATCTGGGTAAAGAATGCATCTGCAGTATATAGTAAAATTTTTATATACTACTTTCTGAGCAATCATAATATCATATGCACACTGCTCCAAAGTGTTTTGTTTGATCAGATACATCAAGTTAGCAGTTTCCACTTTCAACCCTGCTGCTTATAATTTCACAGGAGTCTTTTGGCATATGCAGATCATCAGTCTAGGAATCACTATAAATAAGACACAGTGCTTTCAATTTTGGGCTCACTACCCTTCATCTTTTTTGCTATTCTTTTTAACACCTTTAACATTCCATTTCTGACTGTAAGAAAGCAGAGTTATTTTCTGGTTTCTAAAAAATGTTCCATTATCTATTGACACAGTGAGAGTTTAGTCCTTTTACATGTTTAGTTATTAAGATTTACTTGTCTTCATGCACAGCAATTTTACATAACTATGGTTAATGGTGTAGACAATGTAGACACAACAAAATAGACAAAGATGTTTCCTCAGCCTACTTTTATGTCTGCTTTAATTGTGAAAATGAATGTGCTCTCAAGTGTCAATTTCTTTTGTTTAATGTTTCAATTTCTTCCATCTCCTTTATACTAGAATTTGCTAAACAGGAATTTCCCAATTTGTAAGGAAAGAAAAATACCCTTTTTCAAATCTCAGACACTACCACATGAGTGGTAAAACAGTGGTTGGGCTATTGTAACCTTATTTCATATTTTATTTTTGGTCCTTTGTCTGGTACATGGCTGAATGCTGACTCAGTGCTGAGTCCACTGCATCTAAATGCAATAGTAGAATTATTTTTAACCCAGAAAATGGCAAGATCTAATTTATTCTGGAAACCTCCCAGCCTTTCATTTCACACTTCTGTGTGTATATGTGTATAGCATATGTATGAGTGGAGACATGCCTACATATAAAAGGAAAAAGAAATATATGCATCAGACAGAACAGGCCCTGAGTGTTGCTGACTGGGAAGTTCAGGCGCAGCTCTGATGGTAACATCAATGTGCTTATAGTGACTTCTTATATTGGGTATCTTGTAAATGAAACAGCACCAGGAGACACCATCAGGAATTATCCAAACCAGAAATCATGTGTGGGTTAAACCATTCATGATGTACTAAACACATTCATGGATGGCTGTGTGCAACTCAGGGCTTGAATTTAGGAATTCGGACAATTACAAAGCCAACTTACACCCTAAGGAGAGCTGTGAAAGCCGCTAAGTGATTATATTGGGAGAAAGTGAAAGGGGCAATTTGAACAGTTCAATACTAAGCGCATGTGGCAAGGTCTGCAAACATTAACAGGCTATAAAGCAACTACTCCCAGCATGGCGAGTGGTGACACCTCTCTAGCATATGAGCATAATAACTTTTATGTACATTTTGTTGTGAATGCAGTTACAAGGAGTCAGTGGGAGAACCACTCAGTGAGAAAACAGCATTTGCGTTGTTGGAACACAATGTAAGAAGAGTTTTCAGGAAAGTGAACATTAGAAAGGCAGCAAGTCAGGACATGTTTTCAAGATCTTACTGATCTGCTTGGGGCAGTGTTCACAGTAATATTTAAACTCTCTTTAATCCAGTATGCTGTACCAACATGCTTTAAAAGATCCACCATTGTCCTTGTACCTAAGAAAGAAAGTCAATCCTGTATAAATAACTATCGTCTCGTTATTCTAACGCCTAGAGGAATGAGGTGTTTTGAGAGGCTATTCAAAAATCCCATATGCTCTTCTCTGCCAGAAAAGTGGATCCATTCAGTGGCAGTTTTCAATGCAGGGTGCTGGAGCACCGCCCCGCCCAACCTTTTAGAAAACTCTACCTAAATTAATTAGGTAATTCAAAATAATTAAGAAATAAATTTGTTTATTTGCATAACATTCCTGGTGTAAGTACATGTCAAGAACCATTAAAAATTGGTTCCAACTTGTATTTGTTTAATTTCTGTATGAATAACTATATTTCCTGAGTTGAAGGGTGCCAACCAAATGAGAGTGTATATAAGTCCTTGATCTTTCAGCAAGCAGGGGACACGAGGCTGCCCTTTAATTGGCTGCTTTTTGATTTTTCCAGGGACACAGCTATTTGCGCCCTGGACACTCCCACATTTATTGGCAGCAAATTAATATTGTTTTAGGTTTTTTAAATCTAATGTGACTGGATAGCCATCGACACACTATTTCATGTTCATGTCAATGGTTCACAGTTCACATTCATAATTAACATAATTACAGACGAGTGAACACAACTTTAGGGTGATGGCAACATGAAGTGGAACTTCAGAAATCAAAGAAAATACAGTTATTTCTTTAATGAAACACCCCTTTATTAATCATTCACTTGAAGAAAAAAGAAGATAAAGGAGCTTGGACTGGACAGACCTGACTTAAGAATTCAGTAGCTGGCAAGTGATTGAGGATGGGCTTACACACTGACTTTTTCCCATTCTTGTTATGACAAACAGAGTTGGCTAACAGGATGTGGTGAAAGTAATGCCTTTTTTTGTTTCCCTGTTTGCTGTTTCAAATTGACGTCACCTAAAACATCTTTCTGAAAAATGCAAGTGGCATTAAAGTATCTGCAATCATTTAGACCACTGTTTTTCGCCCGGTGCACTGTGGCAATAATTACTGTAGCACACTTGGATCTGAACCTGAGAGGAGCAAGCTCCATAGGTCTCCATAGACCTGTTTAAGGAAGATAGGTCAGCCTAGAGAAGCTGGCATAAAAGCAGCTCCTCCATTGCCATGTTAGAGCACTTCAGACGTGTCTCCTGGCTGCTAGAATCCAACTGCCCTGGGTGTGTGTTTGCCAGCAAGTCTCTCGAGACCAGTGGATAGTGAGCATACAAGTTGCCTCTAAGGCAGAGAGAGGCGGGCAAAGGGGTTAAGCAGCTTGGAGATGCCACCAAAGTGCTCGCTAAGTGCTGTGTCTGCTAATGCTGATCTTGGAGCTCCTTTTTTACTGGCTTTTCTGGTAGTCCCACCCATTCGGGCAGTTTAGCACATTTATGAGATATAGTGTTTGTAGTTAGTAAAATAGTGGTGTGCTGTAGGACAATTTTGGTTACATAAAGTGTGCCACTGCAGAAAAAAAAGGTTTGATTGATTGAGACAATAGCATGAGGCTAATTTTTTTGGCAGGTTTAGTGAAATGTCTCAATTTAATCAAAAAGTAATTGAGAAATTTTTAGGCCTATAGAAAAGGAGGGCAAAATTTATGTTCAAGGAAATATAGGTTTCCTGATTGTAAATGCAAAATAAGATCTAGGTTGGATTTATCCTGTGGGTGTAGTACAAAATGAGTTAGGTGGGGGAGGGTGAGTTATGTTTTAAGATATGAGGGTCTTTGGATCTTATAATATGAATTTGTGCCTAGGTGAGGTAAACCTGCATAGGACTGGGCAGACTGGCAACAAGTGCAGGATTAAATTAAGGGTGTGAATGACTCCATGGGTGTGGTAAATGATAAACTGGGAAGCAAGACTTGAGAAAAATTAGAGGACCGGTGATTGTATGATGAGGATTTATGGAATACAGTGGAAATGGCCAAGGACTGGGCACTCTGTTAGCGCAGAGGCAGAATAAGATTTGGACTGGACGTGTGTCATGGATGCGTTGTAGGATAGACAGAAGTTCACATTATTGGAAGATTACGGAGTTGTGGGTTTTGGCAGAATGTGGAACTGGGCAAGTTGGCAAAGGATTGGGCAATTTAGGGAGAGCTGTAATGCAATATTTGGGTGGGAGGTGCACCTGTTCCTTTCCACATCTATAGGGCAAGTTATGGGAAGAATGAATAAGGGGACTGTGGATGTCATGGACTGAAGTTTTGTTGGACAGTAGAAGTGGGAAAGCCGGCAGAAGATTGGGCAGCATAATAAAAAGAGTATAATACATTTTAGCCTGGAAATTTTCCTATGGGTCTGGTATTGGACAGGCCAAGATGTGTATTGACACTATGATGAGGACCATGATGAATGACCAGATAGATAAATATGAAAAGTACTATATAATAAATAGATGTGAAATGCACTATATAATAGACAGATAGATAGACATACACATATGACTGCATGGCTACACATGACTCTAACATCATTGTCAAGTTTGCTGTTGACACAGCTATGGTAGGCCTAGTATTTAACAATAGCGAGCAGGCTTACCTGGATAAAGTGTAGAGTCTGTCATGCTGGTTTCAGGATAACAGTCTACTCTTGAATGTCAGCAAGACAAAGAAGCTGATAATTGACTTAGCAAGAAAATAATTCAGGCACAAACCCCCCTCAGTATTAACAGCACTCAGTCTGAGAGGGTAGACATTTTCAGATACCTCAGTGTCTATATCACAGAGGATCTTACCTGGTCCAAAACACAACAACACCTTGGTAAAAAAGGCATGACAATGTATTTACCACTTCAGATGTCTCAGGGATTTCAGACTGCCTCACCAATTACTAAACAACTTCTACACATTTACCATTGAAAGAATACTGACAGGAAGTATTATTGTCTGGTTTGGGAATAGAGCACAGCAGGACCACAAAGCTCTGCAGAGAAGGGTGCAGTCAGCTGAATGCAATACTGGATGTGAACTCCCTAACTCTCAGGGAATCTACTCCCAGCGATGTTGGACCAGGGCAAAAAAATTATCATTGATACCAACCATCCCATCAACAACCTCTTTTCTGTGCTGCGGTCACGTACAGTAAATGCTACCGATGCCTAAAGTCCAGTTCACAAAGAGTGTCTACTGTAGAATAATGCACTATTGTAAACTCACTAACAATAAGTTATTTAAGTTATTATGCATTTATTTATTATTTATCACATATTTAACATTTTATCAATGACTTTTGATATTTATAAAGTCATATATTGCTATTGTTATTTTATATTCTTCTTAAAGGCACAGGCATTGGAGTTATAGATAGACATACACATATGACTACATGGCTACACATGACTCTAACATCATTGTCAAGTTTGCTGTTGACACAGCTATGGTAGGCCTAGTATTTAACAATAGCGAGCAGGCTTACCTGGATAAAGTGTAGAGTCCAGTTCACAGAGAGTGTCTACTGTAGAATAATGCACTATTGTAAACTCACTAACAATAAGTTATTTAAGTTATTATGCATTTATTTATTATTTATCACATATTTAACATTTTATCAATGACTTTTGATATTTATAAAGTCATATATTGCTATTGTTATTTTATACTCTTCTTAAAGGCACAGTCATTGGAGTTAAGCAAATAAGTATTACACTTCTTATTGTACTGTGTGTGTGTAATTTGTATGTGACAAAAAAAATTTGATTTGATTTCAGAAACATACTGTATGTAATGGTTTTCTATGTTCCTTTTTGATTTTTCATTACGACTGTAGCAGCAGCAGCAGTAATAGCAATTTTGAAAAGAAATGGAGGTATATTTTTTATCAAACCTATGTGCTTTTCTTTGTATAATGTACTTCCTTTTTATTATTCAAATGTATGCTGATTAATCTCGTATGGGGTTTATTGCAAGGACTATCCATTCTGAACACCTATATTTGAGAAGCAGCATTAGAAGCTTTGATAAAGAGCTCAGCTTGAAAAGTACCATCTAACTTGGAAAAACACCTTTTTTGGATTATGTTAACAGTTTCACACTATTTGATTATACCTGATAATTTTCTTTTTCCTTTATTTTCATGTCTGTGTGGTTGGGGGCCTACTTCTTATTTATGCTCTTTAATATCAATTTGTATAGAACTGATAAATACAATGGAACTCCTTTTTTCCCCCGGGGCCCCGGGGGTGGATGAGATACGCCCGGAGTTCCTCAAGGCTCTGGATGTTGTAGGACTGTCTTGGCTGACACGCCTCTGCAACATCGCATGGACATCAGGGACAGTGCCTCTGGATTGGCAGACCGGGGTGGTGGTCCCCCTCTTTAAGAAGGGGGATCGGAGGGTGTGTTCCAACTACAGAGGGATCACACTCCTCAGCCTCCCTGGAAAAGTCTATTCAGGGGTCCTGGAGAGGAGGGTCCGTCGGATAGTCGAGCCTCGGATTCAGGAGGAACAGTGTGGTTTTCGTCCTGGTTGCGGAACAGTGGACCAGCTCTATACCCTTAGCAGGGTCCTGGAGGGTGCATGGGAGTTTGCCCAACCAGTCTACATGTGTTTTGTGGACTTAGAAAAGGCATTCGACCGTGTCCCTCGGGGAATCCTGTGGGGGGTACTCCGAGAGTATGGGGTACCGGCCCCCCTGATAAGGGCTGTTCAGTCCCTGTACGATCAGTGCCAGAGCTTGGTCCGCATTGCTGGCAGTAAGTCGAACCCGTTTCCAGTGAGAGTTGGACTCCGCCAGGGCTGCCCTTTGTCACCGATTCTGTTCATAACTTTTATGGACAGAATTTCTAGGCGCAGCCAGGGTGTTGAGGGGGTCCGGTTTGGTGGGCTCAGGATTGGGTCACTGCTTTTTGCAGATGATGTTGTCCTGTTTGCTTCATCAGGCCGTGATCTTCAGCTCTCTCTGGATCGGTTCGCAGCCGAGTGTGAAGCGGCTGGGATGAGAATCAGCACCTCCAAATCCGAGACCATGGTCCTCAACCGGAAAAGGGTGGAGTGCCCTCTCAGGGTTGGTAGCGAGATCCTGCCCCAAGTGGAGGAGTTAAAGTATCTCGGGGTCTTGTTCACGAGTGAGGGAAGAATGGAGCGTGAGATCGACAGGCGGATCGGTGCGGCATCCGCAGTAATGCGGGCGTTGCATCGGTCTGTCGTGGTGAAAAAGGAGCTGAGCCACAAGGCGAAGCTCTCAATTTACCAGTCGATCTATGTTCCTACCCTCACCTATGGTCATGAGCTATGGGTAGTGACCGAAAGAACGAGATCGCGAATACAAGCGGCTGAAATGAGTTTCCTCCGCAGGGTGTCTGGGCTTTCCCTTAAAGATAGGGTGAGAAGCTCAGTCATCCGGGAGGGGCTCAGAGTAGAGCCGCTGCTCCTCCGCATCGAGAGGAGTCAGATGAGGTGGCTTGGGCATCTGATCAGGATGCCTCCTGGACGCCTCCCTGGTGAGGTGTTCCGGGCACGTCCAACCGGGAGGAGGCCCCGGGGAAGACCCAGGACACGCTGGAGGGACTATGTCTCTCGACTGGCCTGGGAACGCCTTGGGATTCTCCCGGAAGAGCTAGAAGAAGTGGCCGGGGAGAGGGAAGTCTGGGCATCTCTACTCAAGCTGCTGCCCCAGCGACCCGACCTCGGATAAGCGGGAGACAATGGATGGATGGATGGACTCCTTTTTTCCTTTCTGCATATCACCTTAGTAGTATTTTTGCTTATGAGAATATATAATTACCTATCTTTTCTTCTTCTGTTAATTACTAGCAGGTATTAGAGTCTAATATGACAGTTTACAGTTTGATAAAAATGAATGATAACTTAACAAAATATTTTGTACAATTAAAAAATATCAAATATTCGAATAGTGGATTTAGAATGATTTAAAGCATTTACCATACATAACTTTAAGAGAGAGTAGCAAGTTTTAAATTTGTCATTCTATATTGTAGAGTGGGTGGCATGGTGGTGCAGTGGTAGTGCTGCTGCCTTACAGTAAGGAGACTAAGTTTAACAGCCTGGGTCCTCCCCACATGGATTTTGCATGGTTTCCCAGTGTCTGTGTGGGTTTCCTCTGGGTGCTCTGGTTTCCTTTGACTATCGAAAGACATGCAGGTTAAGTGGACTGGCGATCTAAATTGGCCCTAGTGTATGAGTGGTGTGAGTCTGATGGACTGGCGCCCTGTCCAGGGTTTGTTCCTGCTTTATGCTCTATGCTAGCTGGGACAGGCTCCTGCAACCCTGTTCAGGACTAAGTGGATAAGACAATGACTGACTCAATGACTGATATTGTAGAAATGGTAGGTATTTGCGTTTAAATTCAATCAAGCCTGAACAAATCCAAGTTAAAATGTTAACAACAGAGTGTTACTTCTCTATGGATTGAAGCCAAATGAACATAGTGTAAACCTTTTAAACAGTATTTCACAAAATGAGACACACAAAATGTAATGTTTGTCTCCTTTAATCATTCAATGGACTCTGCAAAAATTATTTTGCTATTATTTCATACATATTTGGTAAAATGTATTTTCTTTATCATTAAATGAGCTGTTGTATTTCTATTTCTAATGCTTTGTTTGACATATTTTATGTTATAAATCAATTTGTGGTTAACAAGATATTTTGTACAGTATTTGTTTTTACATAAAATGTGCACTGTTTACTGAATATCAGCACATGCTCCCAACCTTTACTGAATATAATAATGATGAGTTTACTAATTGTTCTTTCTGTCTAAAGTATGTTGTATGTTGTTTCAGGGACTTGAAAATTGAAAATCTATTGTTGGATGAAGAAAACAATATAAAACTGATAGGTAATAAATCAGTTATATATTGTTCAATCAGTAACAGTAATATTGACACATGTACAGATTATTTTTTCACTGGCACAAATGCAAATATTTAGCATATTTTAGCATATCACTGCAAGGAGAAACAATCATCATTTTGTACCAAATCAAATTCACTGCGAAAATTCCAAATTACTTGCTCAATAAACTCTGCATACTCTTTCCTTTTTTCTCACAAGAATGGCTGTATGATTTAATACTAACACCTCACTCATGCTTTTTAAACAACTGTTCTTCTCTGGTGAAATCCCATACAAATTATGTATGTTTCTAACTTTTAGCTGATTTCAGCTTTAGAAGTCACCATTGATAGCTGCACAGTTGTGAATAACTGAAGTGTTGATGGAGGTGGTGGAGCTTGTGAGTTGACTCAGTTCAAACAATTCTGACCAATGAACTCAGATGAGATACTCAGCATTATATGGAGCAGAAAGAATATTTCCCATGAGTTTTAAATTGACACAAATCTTTTCTCTAGTGTTTCATCCCATAATCTCAGAAACAATGCATGTTGTGAAATTTATAGGTGATGCACCAATTACTGATATCACAGATCAATTTGTGCATAAAGTAATAAATATATAAATTTTTATTTGTACAGAAAGCTATTTTTTTAATGCTGCCCCATTTTTGTGAATGTTTGTGCTTCACTTTAAGTGTAACTTGAATAACTAACAAACAAGCACAGAAAAGTACACCTAAAACAACGTCTTCCACCAAGTTGCTTCAATCTCCAAAACCAATGAATACTACAAGAAACAAGACATTATAATATTACAACATTTACCACTCTGTTCTGGTGTAGTGAGTTAAATGTGATAACCCTCTTCTGCAGGTGTTTTTGTATTTTCAGTTACTCACAATATGAAAATGTCATTATTATAGTCCATATAATTTCTAAATGACTATAAATATGCACACATTTTATTAGTTGATGTTTTAGTATTCACAATAAAGCACAAACAATACTTTCATTTCACTGAAATAGAAGATTACAGTTATTTCCATTTTACCTTTGCAGATTTTGGATTGAGTAACTGTGCAGGAATTTTGGGATATTCAGATCCTTTCAGCACTCAGTGTGGAAGTCCTGCTTATGCTGCCCCTGAGCTTCTGTCAAGAAAAAAATATGGCCCAAAAGTGGATGTCTGGTCAATGTATGTGCCTTCTGAAATCTTATCAAGGAATCTGGGAGTATTTTTAAGACCAAAAAGAACTAGTTTGTGAAGTAACAGGAAATTTATAATGTAAAATTTGAATGCTTCAAAACTGATAATGCTGTAAACAGTCAGGAAGTTTTGTTGCAATGTTGTAACATAAATGCTTGGTTACGACAAAAGTTTATTTAAGGCTTATCTTTTTAAAAAATTGGCCCAATTATGATGGTTTTTAGATGTACACCCAATTCTGTAACCAGCCCTACAGGAAGTGTTCTCTACTATTGACTATATTTTGTTTGAATAACTTAGTCAATTCAAAGAGGAAAAAGGTATTTGCTATTGAATATTTTCTGAGTTTGTTCTAAAATGGTTTAAATAAAGACTTAATGAATAATTCACACTAATTCACATTCTTTACTAAGTGGCCTACAGGACATGACGTGACATATTAGGCATATTTTCACTACAGTATAATGTTTAATGCTAATAGAAGGAAGCACTGATATGAATAGTTTAGTGGTGTAAACACTAGTGATCCAAGTCAAGATCATTCTTATAAAGTTGTTAAAATACAGAGAAGTGTTATGAGTTAGCATATGCTTTGTGTCAGATGGTAGTGTAAACGTTTTAAAACATCCCAGCAGACATGAAGTACATCTGTTTATAATCCATATAAAAATGCATATATATTCACCTACTGACATGAATTTTATAATTCAGTTTTGTAAATTGTGGCATAACAAACATATCTTATTGAATTTGACATTTATTAATTGTTTTTAAAGTGAACTTATTTTTCTTCACCTTTTTGTCTGTCACAACAGATTATTCCCATAATATGCATTTTGTACACTACTGTTTCCTTGTTGGCGGCACGGTGGCGCAGTGGGTAGCGCTGCTGCCTCGCAGTTGGGAGATCTGGGGACCTGGGTTCGCTTCCCGGGTCCTCCCTGCATGGAGTTTGCATGTTCTCCCCGTGTCTGCGTGGGTTTCCTCCGGGCGCTCTGGTTTCCTCCCACAGTCCAAAGACATGCAGGTTAGGTGGATTGGCGATTCTAAATTGGCCCTAGTGTGTGCTTGGTGTGTGGGTGTGTTTGGGTTGGCACCCTGCCCAGGATTGGTTCCTGCCTTGTGCCCTGTGTTGGCTGGGATTGGCTCCAACAGACCCCCGTGACCCTGTGTTCGGATTCAGCGGGTTGGAAAATGGATGGATGTTTCCTTGTTTAGCTAGTTACAAGTGAACAACAAATGTCAAAAGTCTGCATAGACAATTAAAAACTGAACATTTATCTTCAATACATAACAAGTAACAAGAAGAGGGCAGGACTTGTCTTCAGATACTACGATAGAAGCCCACTGAGATATGCAAAATGCACCATTACCTCCACTGCTGTACATATATATGTAAGGAGGACAATTACATCATTAATGTCTGTTTTCATTTTCAAATTAATGTACAGTTTGAAATTATTAGGCTGTCATTAATTCACTCTAGCATTGTAAAAGCTGCCTATGTAGTTTGTTTTGGGTTTGATGACTATTATTATTATTGTTAATTAATTATTGCATTGACTAGTACTTCATTTTGTAGCTCTTCTAAAGGGCTAAATGAAAAGAATGTGCATGTAAAGCTGCATGGCTCTCTCAGAATGGATGCAGACAAGGTTATCACATAATTTCAATCTTTCTGAATTGGTAGTTGCTCTTATTCTGATTTTCACATAGTGTAGATGCCCCTAAAGTTAGTTGTTGTGCCCAGAGAGTAAAATTAAATCCTCTTGTCCTCCAAGCTCTTATATTTCAGTGTATGTATTTTACATTCACACCTCATTTTTGCAGAATAATACAACCTGGCATTTCTGCATAACATTACTTTCATTTATTTAGAAAACGTATAGCTCTGGTAAAAGTGCAATTCATGTCCTTCTAAAAGAGGATTACTGACTGGATCTTTTATTCAAGCCAAGTAAGAATATAATCTATTTAGTAACCCATAGCCTGTTAAGTATCACTAAAAATGCTGTGTCCTTTGTTATACAAGCAAATCTGAAAAAAATGACAGTAATAGGCTTATGATACACACCATCTGGTAGATCATTTGTGCTGGCTACAGGTTTAAATGTTATTATTTGTGTTGCAGAGGTGTCAACATGTATGCAATGCTGACTGGGATGTTGCCATTTACTGTGGAACCTTTCAATTTGAGAGCATTGTACCAGAAGATGGTTGACAAAGAGATGAATCCCTTACCTCCACACATTTCCACAGGTTTTGGTGAAATTACATTTTTCAAAAATTGTTATATTGTAACTTCTACCAAGAAATACTATCTAATACTCTGCTACAGTTTTATTTTGAACATTTTTGTTGCTTTCATTTAAACCATACTCATGGTTTTGTATCCAATAAGGTTTGTGAGCCCTAGTCACAGTTCTTCACTGACTTTTATAATGCAAACATGGTGACAGTAGTGCTCAGAATAGAAATATAGCCTAGCAAGTCTTGCTGCCAGATTTTCTTTGGTACAAACATACTAAAACCGATATGAAAGAGACAGAAGGAGTGAAGCTCTGGATTGCTAAATATTATCAAAATATGGCAATGGATTTGTATAGACAAAGATGCAGTGCATCTAACCCTCAAATGTCACCTGGCATCATTCATGCTAAAATGTTCTCCACACATTCAGGACAGAAGGCTCGAATGATAATATAAAATGCCCTTGTTATCTAAATAAAATAAAAAGTGCATTGCAGGCCCCATTCTCACATATGCCCACACCATGCCAATATGTAATCGAGAATTAATCTTGTCGTGTCTTTTGGATGTGCAAAGAAAATCAGAGTGGGCAGAGGAAACCCACCAGAGACTTGTGTAAAATGTAAAGAACCCACACAGGGAGTGTCTGGCCCTGAGATTCAAACCATAAGTCACTGGATACATGAGGCAGCAGTGCTACCCAAATGAGTTCATTAACGTAAGAACAACTTTTCTTTCTTGTTTGAAGATTATAGGAAATAGTCTTGCTGCCTCATCTGCATTTGCATAATTTCTAGTTAGAGATACACTTAAAGTAATCAAATGGCACAAAATGAATGAATAACATTAAATTACTCATAATGCAGAACAAGCAGATCTGCCTTAGAAAGCAAAACAGTGGTAAAGGCATGAAGGAGACCAGTTTGGATAGGCAGGTTTAATATACTTTTTTAATTATAATATTGTGAATTATGAGCGGCACGGTGGCGCAGTGGTAGTGCTGCTGGGTTCGCTTCCCAGGTCCTCCCTGCATGGAGTTTGCATGTTCTCCTCGTGTCTGCATGGGTTTCCTCCGGGTGCTCTGGTTTCTTCCCACAGTCCAAAGACATGCAGGTAGGTGCGTTGGCAATCCTATACTGTCCCTATTGTGTGCTTGGTGTGTGTGTATGTTTGTGTGTGTGTCCTGTGGTGGGCTGGAACCCTGCCCGGGATTTGTTCCTGCCTTGCGCCCTTTGTTGGCTAGGATTGGCTCCAGCAGACCCCCATCACCCTGTGCTAGGATATAGCGGGTTGGATAATGGATGGATGAATGAATTACGTAATAATTATTCAATGTTACATCAAGTCAAGTCAAGTTGGGGAGCATGCACTGGTACAGTGCGTTGCCGCACCCACTACACTACGAAAGATCTCGGGATCCCAGTTTGCAACCCCCCAGACAGATGCGCGGTCCAGTCCCACCCTCCGGAAATGACCCTCTATCTGCTGCAGCCAGGTGTTACGTGGGCGATACCTTGGTCATAGCAGCACCTTCACCGCATGGAGTTGCGTCATTGACACGGGGGTCAGTGTTTGTAATATTGTCTGAAAAGGAATAAACATATTCCTTTGGGCTGCAACTTGCCTTTTCACATTGATTGTGATATCTGGCCACTTCTTTTTTATTTCAGGAACTGTGTGACTTTCTGAACTTGAACTTTCAAGTATCTCCGCCATGCTGTATCTCTCCATAACTTCCTTTTCTTTCTTGTACCATCGATAATCCATCAAATAGTATATTTTTCCTTGCCTCCACTTTGCATTCATTGAAAATCTTCTTTTTTCCACATGATTTTGCCATTGTCTTGATATTTGATATTTATATTGATAAGTAGTGTGGTGTTGGTATTCATGGTGGCCTTTTAAGTTTCATATGTCAGACAAATCTGTTTTTATTAATTTTGCGCATTCAGGTGGTATGGCTGTACTCGTCTCTCTCTCTCTCTCTCATGCACCTTCAGACCTCTTGATGTGGCACTCTCACCACATCAGTATGTAAGAGCTAATGTGTAGTGAGCATACTGGCACAAAAAAATGGCTGCTGTTGCATCATCCAGATGGATGTACATTATACAATGGTAGTGGATGAAGTGGCTCCCCATTGTCTATATAAAGTGCTTTGAGTAGTTAGAAAAGCAAAATATAAACGTAATTATTATTGTTATTATTCAGGCTGGATATTTCACTGCCTGGCCAAAAAAAAGTCGCCACCAAAAAAAAAAAGGTCACACACACTAATATTTCGTTGGACCGCCTTTAGCTTTGATTACGGCATGCATTCACTGTGGCATTTAGTTCCATCCAGTGTTGCATTAATTTTTCACCAAGATCTTGCATTGATGATGGTAGAGTCTGACCACTGCGCAAAGCCTTCTCCAGCACATCCCAAAGATTCTCAATCGGGTTAAGGTCTGGACTCTGTGGTGGCCAATCCATGTGTGAAAATGATGTCTCATGCTCCCTGAACCACTCTTTCACAATTTGAGCCTAATGAATCCTGGCATTGTCATCTTGGAATATGCCCGTGCCTTACGGCTACACAGCTGTTCAGTCCCAATCCCTTGAGTTCCCTTCGCATTGTGCGTGTGGAAATGCTCTTACTTTCACTATTAAACATCCATCCATCCATTTTCCAACCCGCTGAATCCGAACACAGGGTCACGGGGGTCTGCTGGAGCCAATCCCAGCCAACACAGGGCACAAGGCAGGAACCAATCCTGGGCAGGGTGCCAACCCACCACAGGACACACACAAACACACCCACACACCAAGCACACACTAGGGCCAATATAGACCTGAGTTCTACTGTTGTTTTTCTTCGATTTGATTTCATCAAACGTTTAATGTGATCACTGATCACGATCATTCAGGATTTTTTTCCGGCCACATTTCTTCCTCGAAGACAATGGGTCCCCACTATCCTTCCAGTTTTTAATAATGCGTTGGACAGTTTTTAACCCAATTTTAGTAGTTTCTGCAATCTCCTTAGATGTTTTCTCTGCTTGATGCATGCCAATGATTTGACCCTTCTCAAACAGACTAACATCTTTTCCACGACCACAAGATGTGTCTTTCGACATGGTTGTTTAAGAAATGAGAAGCAACTCATTGCACCAGTTGGGGTTAAATAACTTGTTGCCAGCTGAAAGATAATCGCCTATGCAGTAATTATCCAATATGAGTCTTGTACCTATTTGCTTAGTTAAATCCAGGTGGCGACTTTTTTTTTGGCCAGGCAGTGTAGTACCCACTCATATCAGACTTAGATCTCATGGAAAATTAATTTAGACAAACAAATAAAAAAACAAATATAAGCCAAACATCTGGTTTGAGATGTTTTTCACTGCAGTGTGAAATTAAATGAATATAGACTTATTAGCCTGGTTTTATTTGATAATTATGTTACTAACAATGGCACAGGAATTATCACTTTCAGCATAAACATCTTGATTTAATTTCCAACTGAACTGTTTTTTGCATGTCCGTAAGGTGCTTGTGTTGGTTACCTCCCACAGCCCAAAGATATGCTATCAGAATGATTGGCTGTACTAAATTAGATAGCTTTGTGGTGACTGTATCCTTTGATGGTTTGGTATTTCATACTGAGATCTTTCCTTTCAGCCATTGCTGTTTGAATATGTTTTGACCCCACCCACTTTCAGTGGTAATAGAGATGGAAAAAGGATTAACTTACCTTATAAAATATGTCTGTAGTCTTTGATATCAGGTATTAATACAGTAATATCTAGTAGTAATTTAGCTAATTTTTACAAATTTCTAAAACATAAATGCCTGTAACTTCCTGCAAAGAAAATCTATAATTTTAATATACATTTTTAAAAATTTTACTTACTGAAATGTTTGTGTGCAGAGATATGTTTATTGAGAACAGAAGCATGAAATGCAAGTGAGGAACAGACCCAGAACATGGAAGCAGCCCATCACAGGGCACAGTTACACAAACATCCACACTTGCACTAATTTAGAACTGCTGAGTATTCAGACTGTCACATCTTTGAGATGGGAGAGGAAGAGTCGACTACCTGGTGACAAATCCACACAGACACAGCTAAACCAAGTGGTATATGAAAAGAGAGTAATTGGGCTAGAATTCAACTCTGGTCATGTTCTAACCTCTGTTCCCTTGTATACCCATTAAATTAACTAAATGACTGTTTTGGCTTATACATTTCTCTTTACAGTATATTTCATTTTCATACAGCACTCATGTCCTTGTAACTTAAATAATTCCTGTGTGATGTGTTCTTCTTTTTCTTCTTCTTTTCCTGCTTTTATATGGGATTGATGTGCTTGATCAACGCCCATTCACAACTTCCATTCACATCACTCTTTTATGCCCACATTTTCATTGTGTCTCCTCATTACATGTCCATACCACCATAACACTTTTGTTGTACCTCTGATTAACTAATTTCTTATTCTGTCCTTTTTTGTAACTTCATGCTTCCATCTCAACATTCTCATTTCTATCTTTTTCTCCTGTGCTCCCTTTCTGGCTATGTCTCAGCTCCATACATCATTACTGGTTTTATCACTGTCTTAAAAACCTTACCTTTAACCTTTGTCTTAATTCTTTGATCACTCAATACTCCTGATGCTTTCTTATAAATGTTCCATCCACACTGCACTCTGTTTGTTATCTCTGCATCTAGTTTTCCATCTCAGGCTACCACCGATCCTATAGTTAAATGTATCCACTCATTTAAGTAGGTCTATAAAGTCTAACATCTGAATGCTCGTCATCATTAATCCTCATATATTTAGTCTTCTTCCTACTTATGTTCAACCCACTATCTTCCAAAGCCTTCCTCCATTCTTCCAATCTCCTTTTTTCTGGTGCAACACAGCACAGTATCATGAGCAAAAATCATGCATCCGGGGGATTAATCTATTCCCAGGACTCAACACATCCATAACCAAATCAAAGTGGTTAGACTTAAAGAAGATCCCTGGTGCAGACCTACTCTAACTGGTATATTGTTCATTATCCCAACTCTGCTTTTAACCAGGGTTCTCAATTCTCACATACTTCTCTGGTACTCCATTCTCTCTCATGCACCTTCACACCTCTTGACGTGGCACTCTGTTATAAGCCTTCTCCAAATCAATAAACACCATATGCAAACCTTTCAGTTTTTCTTGATGCTTAACTGTGAGCTGTCTCAATGCAAAGACTGCATCAGTATTTCCTCTCCCTAGCATAAAAACAAACTGCTCCACCCCTATGGTAGTATCTTCCCTAAGTCTTTGCTCTATAACACTTTCCCAGATTTCATTCGGTGAGATATCAGCTTTATCCCTCTATAGTTTCCACAACCATGAATAAACCACACCTTGCTCAAACTTCATCTGCTTTATCTGTCTCCTGTCACTGCCCTCTTTGTCTCTTTGTTTGTCTGCCTATACATTTCTCTGTCTTCCACCATCCCTGATTGTTACCATTTGTTCTATGTCTTCTTCATAGTCTTTATCACATCCTGAACCTCTTTATTTCACCACCATGTCTCTTTGTTCCGAGGTGGGCTCCTTCCTGTTGTGCTACCCAACACCTCTTTACCTACTCTTAATACAACTTTGCTATTCTTCTTACAGTATTCCTCCACACTCTCAAATGACTGCACTTCATTTAAAACTTTCTCCCTAAACCTGTTTAAGCCCTTCCACTTCCTTGATGCTGCTTGCTGTAGTTTTATTCTCCTACTGATTCTGATCTCCTAGTTCATTATCACCACTTTATGCTGCATTGTCACACTTTCCCCATTTATGAAATTACAATTCTTCTTTCAAATTAGACAATCTAAAAAGTTTTTTTTTCCTTTCCTCCACTACTCTAAGTCACAAGCTGATTTTCTTTCTTTTCAAAAAATATTTTAACCATTACCAAATCAGATACCATGGCAATATCCGCTATTGTCTCCCATTCCCATTTCTGTTCCCTACTCCCCACCCTCCATGTACCCTTTTTATCATCTCTCTACTCTTTCCCACATGTCCATTTAGATCACCACCAACAATCATTTTCCTCCCTCTTGAACTGTTTTACAGTAAACTCTTCATCCATTTGTGCCCAGAAAATGTCCTTCTCTTCTTGTTCACAGCCCACTTGAGGAGCATATGCTCTTATGATATTAACTACAGTCTCTCCAAGGCCCAGCTTGACATTCATCATCCTATCACTCTTCCTATTCACACTGAACAGATTTTTTTAGTTCTTTGGATATTATTATACCTACACCATTTCTCCCTTGCTCATTTGCGTATACAATAACTTTAAGCCTCCTTCCAATTCTTTTGCCTTATTCCCTTTCCATCTTGTTTCCTGCATACACAAAACTCCCACTTTCATCCTTTCCATCAGTTCTGCCAACTCTCTTCCTTTCCTAGTCAGTGTCCCAACATTCAGTGTCCCCACTCTTACTGTTAACTTACCCTTTTCTTTCCCCTCCCCTGTCTTCTTTTTCTGCTTGTATGTATCAGCACATATTCTGAGAGGACACACAAATAAATATTTTTACAGAGGGTCCCTAGAAAAGCTGCTTCAGTGAGATTAGTAGTTACATGAGAAACATAATGTGATATGGTTCACACCATAATCCCCTTAAGACCCCTATATTTATCACATGTTTGAGATTTAGAGCTTTAGTAGTGAAGTACATTAATCTGGTTTTATTAAAAACTAACATATAAAAATACTAGATATTTCCTTCTTACAATTTTTCAAATGGTTATTGTACTATGGCACTAGGGATTTACAGTTCACTGTACTTTTTGAAATCCGTGTAATGTAAACTATAAAACTGAACTTCTCTAATATTTCATGTGTTTGTTATTTATGCTTCCGTCAACCCTCATAACTTTTTTTTATTCTTTCTTTACAATAATTTTAGTAAAAAACAGAAAATGTATAATATTTCAAAAAGCTATTAGAATGTGGCAGTATTTCTATCAAATAAATATCTACCATGTGTTTCATTTACAGCGGCAGTGAATATGCTGAAGAACCTACTGGAACCTAACCCAGTCAAGCGTCCTGATATACAACAAGCTTTGGCAAATCAGTGGCTAAATGAAAATAACCAAACACTGTCTAATTATCAGAATCCATATTTAAACAGGTTTGTACAATACATTACAGGTATAAGATCATAATGCCATAATGGGAGTAATAAAAAATGAGAAAAGTGGTGGCTCTGAGGTTAGGGATCTGCACTGGCAATCGGAAGGTTGCCAGTTCAAATCCCGTAAATGCCAAAAAGGGACTCTGCTCTGTTGGGCCCTTGAGCAAGGCCCTTAACCTGCAATTGCTGAGCGCTTTGAGTAATGAGAAAAGCGCTATGTAAATGCAAAGAATTATTATTATTATTTAAAAAATCACAAAACTCTTTGAAGCTTTTTATACCTTCTGACCACTAGTGGGAGCTTGGCAAACCAGATGGCAGAACACCAGGGTGGGAATTAACTTGCTTATTGTGGCTTAAATGTCAAGGATACAATTGGACTGGAGAGTGGTTTTGTTTTTGAAGGACCATGGTTGCACCACAGCTGTTGTCCTTATGGAATAACCAAAGCATACTTTTGGAACTGGTTCTTGACTTGTTGGTTTAGAACTCTTGTGCTACTACCATTTCTTGTATCTCCATCCACTGGAGACATGACAGGAGTGTGTGACTTCTAGTTGGTCATTAATACAAACTGTATTAATCCTGAAGGAAACTGCAGAAAATTCCAGAAGCAGCAGTACACAATGCAGAACATTGTTGGGAGAAGGTGGAGTGCAGATCAATACAGAATGTAGGCAACAACTTGGAGAGTAGGAGATCAACACCATCATGGCAGTAATGATCCTGAGTGTAGAGTGTAATAGCAATTGGCAGAAATTACCTCATATGGCCCTCTCTGTTTGTAGCAGGAGAAGATTTAGCAAAATGTCCAGCACATTCTCAAATATTTAATAACTCATTGACAAGGTAATTATTTTATACTGCAAATATACTCTATTAGGATTATATCTTAGGTTACTGAAACACTCTAAATGTAAATACTAAGAGATGTTTTTGTACGTCATTTTGAAAAATAGTAACATTTTATACTTTGATTTATTGGAGATGGGAAAACATTCAAACCATCATTAAAACTGTATGTATTTTTTATTTTAAATAATATTTCCTCCCATAGTCCAAAGGCATGCAGGTTAGGTGGACTGGTGATGGTAAATTGGCTAAAGTGGGCGTGGGTGTGTGTTCACACTGCGATGAGCTAAGTGGGCTTAGAAAATGGTGTTTGTGTTTACATCACAGAACTGTGTTCACATCACTCATTTATTATTGTTAAAAAAGGGGGTACATTTCTAATGCTGTAGCCACATCAGCGTGTAAGACAATGAACCAATATCACAATTCCATTTGCACAAGTGGCTATTTGTTAAAAAACTGAAGTGACAGAAAATATTGGTATTTAGTGTATACTACTTACTTAGCTATGCTAATACTTCTCAAAATTTTTGGATAGGTTTAAATGTTTGAAAGGTAAAAGGGGAAGTAAAATAAGCAAACAACAGATTTCCAACAGTATCTATAAGCAATAAGTATTTTTTAGAGGAAAGTACATTTTATTTTGAAAAATAATTAAATACTGTGGGCCTTCGTTTTTTTATTCCTAAAATACTGAATGCAGACAAAATTATGTTTTATAAGTATCCATAATTTTAAAATAAAAGAATTAAATAGGTTTCATGGATGCTGTCTGCTTATGTTCCTTAGGATTCTCATGGAGCAGCTGAACCAGAATGTGCTGGTGCACATGACCCAAAAAATGGGGTTTAAATATCATGAAGTAGTAAACACAGTACTGTCCAACAGGGCCTGCCACACTCTCGCTGTGTATTTCTTGTTGAACAAGAAAATTGAGCGCTACTCAAAAGTACTTAAAGTAAGTATTACAAAGTGTTTATGTAGGCTATTGCAAACACTATTGAAAGGTGTTTTTAAGGAATTAATGTGATATTATCCCTATGCATGAAATAAAATTTTGCTATTTATTACCTGCTTGTTTTTATCATTATGCTTCAGGAGAGAATTTCATGAGAGTAATTTACATTCAAAATATTCTACTTATAAAATATAATTGGATTTTGAAAGAAGTAAGCTGTATTTGATTCCTGAAAAGTATTGATTTACTCTGTCAGTTTTTCTTTTGGCAAAGTATTTCCGTACAAACAAACAAAACAGTACAAAGAGACAGTTACAAATGCATGTATTCTTAGTTGTGATTTTCATCATTTGTGATCTCAAATAAACCAATGTATGGTATAAATAAGATAATTATTGAACACCTTTTAAAAGTTAAGTTAGACCCATTGATTTATTTGTTTTTTCTTGTGAGAATAAAATTACTGCCTACAAGCCGTACAGGATATGTCATTTTCAGTAACCTTTTACAATAGTACAGTATATGTAATAACATTAAAGGATTAATTTTCATAATATTAATTATAACAAAGCCTTACATACCATCCTCATTAAAGCAAATAATATTTAGCTTCAATGTCCAACACATTTTTCAGTTATCAACTGATGTTACATTTCAATTAAGAAAAAATATATTGGTTGGTTTTAGGCCTTTATTTTATAAAATTTTATATTCTATATTTATTTGTCTGTTCATTTTATTCCATGATTCTCACGTGTAATTCTGGAGCCTGGTCTGAGAGGTAGATTTGACCTGAATGACACTGCATGTGCAAAAGGTTGACGTCCTCTTTTGTTAGCCAATATAATTATGAATCCAATAATAATTCATAATAACCACCACAAATATAAAAATAGAATTCAGGCTGATCAATGCACATCTGAGCTGATTAACACAAATTGTCAAATGCAATATCACAACTTACCTAGCAAATGCATGCATATTTCATGTCACCATTAAGAGAGCCTGATATAACTTGTATTTTGGATGCACAACAGTTTACCTAAATCTTAAAAACTGTCCATTAATTCACTAAATCTGAATGGATTAGTATACTGTACTGTGTGTTATCATTTTAGAAAATTTGTTTAATATTCATTGTTCACCTTGATAGGCATGCAGAATCAAAAAGTTCACCTTTAAGTGAGAAACAATAGTACCAAAACTCAGTATTCAGACATAATCAAAATGGGTTTTGCACAATAAAATTGATTTGATTTACTGTACATGTTAAGATAATTGTGTTATTATTTTTTATGATGGACCTTTCTTTTACATATAGTAACTAGCAAAATACCCGTGCTTTGCAGCGGAGAAGTAGTGTGTTAAAGAAGTTTTGAAAAAGAAAAGGAAACATTTTAAAAATAACGTAACATGATTGTCAATGTAATTTTTGCAGGCTTATTTTAGTATTAAAAGTGAATTTGATGATTGTAAAGAGTTTAATTTATGATTATAAATGTTGTGTATGAGAAATGCACATTTTTAGGATATAAGGGTCTCTTTGTAAACGACATTTGCAGTTCTTCCCTCGGGCTGTAAAATGACCAACCTGTCTGCTGAGCTTACTCTTGAGCATGTAATGTATAGTTGGCCATGTGAGAAGCAATCTTGTGTCAAGTCAATGCCAACCTATTTTAGAGTCTGGCCCTGTGACTTATTTATTGTCATAGTGAAGCAGACCCTTACTGGAAATTGGAGGCGTTTGAATTGGAATGGGAGGTCAGAGGGTATAAGCCAGTTCCAGTGAAGACAGTTGCCTCAATGAGGTTCTTGTGAAGAGATTTGATCTGAAGCCTGGTACTGTTACAAAGTTTTGATGGTTGTAAGTTTCGTAGTAATTCGGTGGAGTAAACAAAAAGGCAGGAGTCACCAGCAGGAAGACATGAAGCAAGGTGAACAATAACAGGCTTAAAGCGGTGGAGTAAAGAAGAAGGGAGCAGTGAGCATGACGAACAGCTGAGGAAAGTAAGGAAGCGAGTGAGGAGGCACATGAGCGCGGGATGTCGTTAATGTATATAGGCAGGGAGCCAATCATGTGGTAGGTGTGCGGACAGCGGCCATGCAGAAAAAGGAAGGAGGACCGGGGACGGCCCTTGTGCATCTCGGTCGTGAAATAAATCCTCTGTTAATGGAAATAAAGAATGAAACCGCCAAAAGGAGAGGTCAGTTCTGAAAGTTTCTTACGGCATAATGGTGAGAATCGCCAAAAAGAAGACATTATTTTTGAAAGTTTATTATGGGGCACGTCGTGAAATGAAACATACTTAACATTTGTAAGCACAGTGTAAAGGATGAGCATGGGAAATGAGGGCTTCCTATGTATATTGGAAGTCGCAGAAATAGTGAGGAGGGGTTTCCCCTATCTATGTATACAGTTTAAGGGGTACACCCGTTTTCCCCCCTTGGGTGTTGCAATAGGACATAAAACATACCGAACTTTTGTAAGTACACTGCAAGGAATGAGCACGTGAAATTTCAGCTTCCCACCTATATGGAAAGTGCGGGAATTAGTGATGAGTCAGTGAGGGCTTTGCCTTTCATATGTATAGATTAAGGATGTGATGAAGCAATGAATAGCTGCCCTCAGCACCACTGTCAATTGAAGTTTGTCCCTGCATTCTTTAAGAAATATGGTCCAAATGTTCAGGTTGGATTGCTAAAACAAAGTCAATAAAAATATAATATACACTGTCGAATGTTGGTTTGGACAAAACATGGATAGCATATCTGTCTTTGATGTTAACAAATGATTTTACAGCTTGAGGAAATATATCAAACCCTAAATAGATAGCTCATCAGTCCTATAAAACATGTTCAAAATTAAAAAAAAAAAAAAACTACCTACAAACATTTGGAATATTTTATTAGTCAGATAAAGATATAATTTTAACAGAATGAGTGTCATATATATTGAGAGACTGGCATGTAGTGACATGTCAAAGGATGTATGTAGGCATTATGGCATAGTGGCTCAAAAGTACTTAAACCACATGACTGTCTCACTCTGGAACCCTAAAGCAAATCGCTTAATATTCCTGTGTTCCAACAACTAAAACAAAAAAATATATGTATATATGTCTGCGTGTGCATGTAAGCAAATTGTAGACTGGATGTGTATGATACATTACCTTTAATAAATCTTCAGCTAAATATGCAATAATAAGTTAGCAGTACAGCACTAGATCCTTCCATTATTTTAGCACAGACTGAGGCATTTCACAGTGCTAGAATGGGGACTGTGCTTTACCTTGTAGCTTTGTCCTTGAATAGCAGTTTTAAAATATAAGAGCTTACAAGAGACATCCTTCACTTCAAATTTCACTTTTATATGTATTACTCTTAACAATTAGTTGGGTCAGAGTGACCAAGGGAGGCATCTTCTATCTACATGAAATATTTGCCTGCAAAGTAATCCATTTCAGAATACAACTCCCCTGGAACAACTGATGTAGCCGCCAAAGTATAAGGCGAGATCAAGCACGGGTAAAACGCGTGCCGAAAGAAATCTCTCAGTCCAAAAGTTTGTTTTAAAAATATTTAGTGAAACTTAAAAGCAAATAATCCACACAAGAATAAAGGAAAAAATAGTTACACACGTAGAATAAAAGACAAAAAAAAAGGAAAAACTAACTTCTCTAAACTTAGCTTTTCTTGAGAAACTTTAGTTATTTCTGTACTTAAAAGTTGTTTACTTCTTCTTCTTTACTTAAAGATTCTTAACTTTTTTTTCTGTATGCTTTAAATGTATGGCTCAACACTTAAATAAGTGCTGTTTTACAAGTTACTTTACACACTCAAAAGGCACGTAGGCACGTGCACAGGCACACTTTAAAACCATATGCATTCTACACCTTACACATGGCAAGGCTAGTCACTAACTGAGAATAAGGTTTAGTCAGAGCAGATAGAAATAGCTAGAATTTACCAATTTTACTCAAATTATAGGGGTTATAGGAACCTCCCATAGATTATGCTTTGTTATCTAGCAAAATATTTATGAATCTTATATAACTAGGAAAATGGCTCTTACAACTGGAATTGTCTTAAAATCATCCTGCATACATACTGCATATAGAGGTTTGTACTATACATATTGCATGATATTTTTCTGTTTAACATTAAATTTTTGGGATTAAGTTTTTGTATTCATACTATCTATCTATCTATCTATCTATCTATCTATCTATCTATCTATCTATCTATCTATCTATCTATCTACAGTTAGGTCCATACTGTAAGTATTTGGACAGTGATGCAGTTTTCAGAAGTTTGGCTTTATACACCACCACAATGAGCCATTTAGCCATACATGGTTCCCCCATTTTCAGGGGCTCACAATTATTTGGACTGACAGTTGACTGACAAGCTGTTCCAGAGCCAGGTGAGAGCAGTCCCCTTATTATTTCATTAACTATTAAGCAAGTAGAAGGGTTGGAGTTGATTCCAAGTATGGAATTTGCATTTGGAAGCTGTTGCTGTGAACACTCAATATGAGGTACAAAGAGATGTCCATGCCAGTAAAAATTGTCCATTATTAAGGTGAGAAAACAAAATAAACCCTTTAGAGAGAAAGCAAAAACACCAGGGGCCTCATGTATAACGCCGTGCGTAGAACTCACACTATGACATGGCGTAAGCACAAAAGCGGGATTGTGAGTACCCACCGAAAAATCCAAATGCAGGAATCTGTGCGCGCGCAAACTTTCACGTTCTTCCACTACATAAATCCCGATCAGCGTGAAAAGTAACGCACGTGCACGCGCCTTCTGTCCCGCCCCAACTCCTCCCAGAATTATGCCTCTTTGAATATGCAAATCAATATAAATAGCCTTCTGTGAAAAGACAATGGGAAAACCACAGGGGAAAATATAAGAATTTCAGCGAATACCAAGTGGAGGCAAAGGAAAAACGTACTAATTGTTGGTTTAAACAGTGGTATAATCAACAAAAGAAAGTTGATCGAGTGACAGAGTGTCGGAGAAACTCGAAAGCTCAAGTTCACAAAGTCACACAGTGTCCGAAATAAAAAAGAAATCACATATCAAAGTCGCCGTGAAAAGGCAAGTTGTAGCCCACCGTCTGAGTGTCATATGAAAGCTTATTAGGGTACAGACAAAAAAAATAGGCACACAGTGGGGAAAAAAGCACGAAATGTCAACTTTAATCTCGAAATTTCCACTTTAATCACGTAGTTTATTTTGCCATTAAAGTAGAACATCATAAACTTCATCTTAAAATCGTTTATTTTACTAGTTTCTCAAGTAGCACGTTAAATGCTTTGTTCTGTATTTGATCTTCTATGTGCTCTATGTGTGTGAATCACTACATGCTTCCGGGCTTTCTCTTCCTCTGACTGGTCACAGAATCCATTACATTCATGATATTACAGCTCTCTGAATAATTAAAATACTGAGATGTATATGTGATATCTTTTTCATGATGATAGGAATGAAAGCATGTTATTAAACATGGGAACACGGTGGCGCAGTGATTGTTCATATCTCACGCAAGAGGCTTGCTGCGCCATGTACGACCTTCAATGAAATAATTTATTACAGAAGTACTGTCTCTTTCAAACGTACTAACCTCCAATTCCTGTCCTTAATTTTCTTTCTCCAAATACCCAATCGCCACACAATCAGCTCTGTAATAGACGTTAAGCCATCTGTAAGCTTAGAACGCTGATTCTTCAAAACTTTTAAGGAACATTGAAATATCTTCGTAGTACATGTTTAATTATTCTATCCGTCTGTCCTTCCAGTGTCACGTCAGCACCAGCAATAATACAGCACAAGGCAGGAGCTATCCGTGAACTAGCTAGCGCTGCGGCACCGTGTCCTTACATGTTTAATTATTAACAATATAGATTATTTAAATGAAGTTAAAGTTTTATCTGTATACTATAAGCAACATATTTTGCTGCATTTCATCTTAAAAATGCTATTGTCATCATATGCGCCTTATAAAGTGGCACAGGTTGTGCAATATTATAACTGTAGTGCAAGTTTACAGTGGAGTAATTGTACTTATAAGTACAAACAGTTCTACAAGGAGCACTTGATGGACTGATTGAGTGCGTTTATAGTTCTTGGGATGAAACTGTTTCTGAAACGCGAGGTCCGTACAGGAAAGGCTTTGACGCTTTTTGCCGTGGTTGAGGTAGTGTGTACTTGAAACTGTATACCGATAATTCTCTTTCCGATCAGCTGCTGCTGTGATTCCCCACTCAGATACAGTGATATACTGTAAATACTCCGAGTGGTGCAGTGAGAGTAAAATGGAAAAAGATGATCCACAGTGGCAACCCTTAACGGGAGCAGCTGAAAGAAGAAGAAGATGCAGTGAGCGTAACAACGCTAAAGCAGTTATGGTATTTGGAATACTATGGCTATTCCCTGGACCATTATATTGCTACAGGTTAATTACAATCAGATGCATTACACTAATAAACAATATGCAGTTAATTTCAGTGTATTTATAAAGCCGCGTCAGGAACGTGGGTCTAAGAAAGAAAGCGTGACCACACAGGAACAGTAGCACTGCTTTGACGCTGGGTGCCGCCAGTCTGCAAAACCGAGCGGAGAAATTGCGTACGCCAAGGTATGAGGTACCGTGGAAATGTGCGTGGCTTTACGCCAAGTTTAGGTTTTATACATCGCGATTTGAGCATCAAATCAACCATCTGGTACATTATTAAAGAGAATGAATGCACTGGTGAGCTCAACAACACCAGAAGGCCTGAACAACCATGGAAGACATCTCTGCCAGATGATTGCAGAATTCTTTCCTTGGTGAAGAAATACCAATTCACAACATTTAGCCAAGCCAAGAACGCTGTCTGGGGGTAGTCCTACCAATGCTAAAGTGTAGAGTCAAGAAAAGACTTCACTAAAGTACAGAGGGTTTACCACAATGTGCAAACCATTGGTAATCCTCAAGCATAGGAAAGACAGATTAGACTTTGCCAGAAAATACTTTTATACAACCAGTCCAGTTTTGGAAGTTTTCTTTGGACAAATGAAATTAAGATCAGTGTGTACTGGAATGATGGAGAGAGAAGAGTATGGAGAACAGAAGGAATGGCTCATGATCTGTAGCATACCACATCATCTGTGAAACATGGTGGAGTTACTTTTATGGTATGGGCATGCATGACTGCCAGTGGAAGTGGCAGGATAAATGGTGCAGGATTATTTCTGAAGTGTACAGAGTTATACTGTCTGCACAGATTCAGATAAATGCTGCAAAACTGATAGGACAATGCTTCACAGTACAGATGGACAATAAGCCAAAACATACTGTGACAGCAAACAAAATGCTTTTCAAGGCAAAGAAGTAGAATATTCTTCAATGACCAAGTCAGCCAATTGACCTCAACCCAATTGGACATGCATTTCACTTACAGAAGACAAAACAGGGCAGAAAGTCCAAAGAACAAGCAGCACCTGAAGACAGCTACAATAAAGGCCTGGCAAAGTGTTACTAGGATGGAAACCCAGCACTTGGAGGTGGCCATGGGTTCCAGACTTCAGGCAGTCATTTACTGCAAAGGATTTACAACCAAGTATTGAAAATGATAGTTATATTCATGATTATGTTAGTACTGTATGTCCAAATATTTTTGAGTCCCTGATAATATGGGGACCATGTATGGTTGCCTTTTCTAAATGGCTCATACAATTTCTTTGTTAAACACCTTAAATTAAAACTGCAAGTCTACACTTCAATCACATTTTGATTGCTTAATTTAAAATTCTTTGTAGTGGTGCACAGGGACAAAATTATGAAAACTGTATCCCTGTCCCTTGTCCAGGGCACACTTACTTATTCTCACTCCCATACTGACACTGGACTTTTTTGTTATTGTCAAATAATCTAATTGAGAAAGATTCTTGTAAGTATAGAAAGAACATGAAAACTCCACCAAAACAAGTGACGTGACTGGGAATCAAATTCTGGTTCCTGGAAATGTGAAGAAGCCGCACTGGAAACTAGACAGTAATATAAATTAGATGTAATTATATTAATATAATATGCAGTAAGGAAAACAGTTGTGATAAATCTCCCTAAATATTGTTTTATGGTGTCCATTTAACAAATTATTAATTGGTTGTTTTCTTAATTTAGGAGGTACAGTACAAGGAAGAAGATCAGGTACGTAGTATGCTGCAGGCTACTAGTATAAACAAAAATGAAAAAGCCCCCTTTACAATTCCACAAGAAAATTCATCTAGTCTGGTACGAGGCACAAAAACTCATCTGAAAGATAAAAAATGGACATCTCAAGATGAAACAGGTAAGATTATATACTGCATTCTGATTATTTTTGTCTCAGTTTCGAAGATTTACTTTCTCTGAATTTCATATATAGAGGAGGTGTTGTTTTCACGACAAAACAACTTCAGGTTTTCAATGGAACAATACATTTTGATATCCATGGGACACATACACTCACCGGCCACTTTATTAGGTACACCGTGCTAGCACTGGGTTGGACCCCTTTTTGCCTTTAGAACTGCTATATTTCTTTGTGGCATATATTCAACAAGATGCTGGAAACATTCCTCGGGGATTGTGGTCCATATTGACATGACAGCATCAAGCAGTTGCTGCAGATTTGTCAGCTGTACATCCATGATGCAAACCTCCCATTCCACCACATCCCTAAGGTGCTCGATTTGATTGAGATCTGGGGCCTCATGTATAATGCTTTGTGTAGAATTCATACTAAAACATGGCATATGGACAAAAACAGAAATGTACATACGCACAAAAAAATTCATATGCATAAAACTGTGCGCAGACCAAGTTCTATGCACTTCCCCTTTTTAAACCCCAATGAACGTTAAATTTAACACACGTACATGCGCCTACAGCTCAACCCTGACTCCTTCCAGAATTTTGCATATTTTAATATGCAAATCAATATAAATATCACCTTCCGTTCGGTGTTTTTTTAAAAGACAATGGCAAAATCATGTGGAAAAAAGAATTTCAGCGAATGCGAAGTGGAGGCAAGGAAAAATGTACTATTTGTTGACTTACGCAGTGGTATAAGCAAGAAAAGGAAGTTATGCAGTGATACAGCGTGGCAAAGACACTTGAAAGTTCAAGTTCAGAAAGTTGCACAGTTCCCAAAATAAAAAAGAAGTGGTCAGATATCAAAGTCGAAATGTGAGCCCACTGTCTGTTTATTCTGTTTCAGACAACATTACAAACACTGACCCCCGTGCTGGTGATACGACTCCTTGCAATGACAGTGCTGCTGTGCCCAGCACATCTTCAGGTACTGGCTGCACACACACCTTTGCCTCAGAAATCACTAGGCAACCATCTGGCTATGTGTTGACGGACGTTGCTCTGGAGTCACAAAATGCAATAGTTGATGGTGTGAGAGATGTGTCCAATGAACTAAGGAATATAAGGACTGTACTATGTGATACTGACCACAATTTAAATGAATTGATTAAAAAATAAATGCTGCATCTGATTACCTGTTTTTACATTCTGCTAATTACATTCAGACAAAGTTGTAACACAGATTGGCTGATCATTTGGTGGACCAGGGTCAGGTTCATCATACCACATCTCTTCAGGTTACGGGCAAGCCAAGCTTGTGTGGCACATTATGCAAGATCCTACATGCCTGTACAATGCAACACACATTCTGTGGACTATAGAGCAGCACATTAATAGAGTGGAAACACATTCTTTTTACATAAGCAAATGCATTGTCTGAAGGCACCTTCTGAGTCGTGCTCTTTCAATTTCAACTTGAAGAATCAGTAACATTTTTTGACATACTAGTGAGTACTGCCATGCTGTACCCGTGCAACCTGAAATTTCACGTGGGTATACTCTCTTCAGTCGAATGTCATTGTATCATAAACACATGAGGAAAAAAATAAAGCCACTTCAGCTACTAACTTGTTCACGGTCTTAAGGAATCAACAGTGCTGTGTGATATTTTTTATCCTATTTTTAATCACACTTGCTTCACACACACACACACCCCACCCAGTGCTCTTCAATTCAGTGGTAGTTTATCATCATAAAAATAGATCTGCCAGTAATTTACTTCCAGTTCAGTTTTCTGACTCTTCCGAGTATGCCAATTTTCCTCCAGACATGTGCTGTTTAGGTTGATTGGGTGCTCTATATATTGGTCCATGTGTGAATGTTTTAGGTCAGTGTTTTATAATTATAGGTACAGTTATAAATTACATTTTTATTTCAAAAGCAAACGATGTTGTTCTTACTTCCTGCTGATTCTAAGTTAATGAACAAGGAGAATTGTAGGAATGTATTTGCTTTGGGGATAAGTGGAATATTTCGTTACAGCCTAATAGCAGTTTCAGATTTACATCTTGAAAAAACTTGCTGCCATTGTAAGCGAAATGCACTATGTGACTAATCTGATATTTGGTACACTGTATTAATCCTCAAGGGGGCAATTACAAGATTGTTTTCACTCTGAGTCCAAGCTGCATACTGCAGCATGCAATGTAATACAAGGTAAGGGTCGTTTTGGCAGGCAATCAGCAAAGAATGCTGGCATAAGAACAGGAGTACCACCTGAAACTAAACAAATCAACACCATAGATGATTAGTTCTCTCAAAAATATTATTTGCTCTTACCACTAATGCCAATGGTAATGGAAACATTGTATGACCTTGCTTCTTTAGACATCTGAGGAAACCCCAGATGTCTCCCATCTGTGCTCACCAACTTCAGTAGGTGCATAAGCTCAATACAGTATTGTCCATACTCAATGGCTGCAAGACACCCATTCACCTCAGGACTTCAAAGCAGTGGTTGGTGAAGTTGAATTAGAATATTACTGGTACAAAGTTATCATCTGTCCAGGGTATATATGACAAACAGCAAGTCAACAGGTTTTATTACAGATCTCGGGCATCCTGCAGTTACTTTTCTTCCTCTTCTGTTTTGGCAAATATGCATAATCATTAGTATTCACACAAATAGTTTCAGGATCTTTTAATATACAGTGGCCATAGGGATACTCAACAACCGACAATTACATCTTCTTGTGTACATATTGTATACACTGTGTATTCAGTATTTTATGTATACTGTTGGTGCTGTATTACTTTCAAGAGTTTGACAGGGTCATTCAAGTATGAATGTTATTGTATAATATGCACAATCTCCAATACTGGCAGACAGTCCCTTTTATATTCATGTAACACTTGCTATAAATAGTTATGTTCTGAGTGACTGTGGTCATTTATGATGTTTTTGTCTTCTTGAGCTGCCCTCACAACGAAGTGTTTAAAAACTTTGAGTTATTTGCTGTAATACAGATATCATTGAAGCGTGGTTCAGCTTTGGTTGTTAAAACTATCAAATAAGCATTCACACATTAAGAACTCCAAGATATTTGCTAATTTTTGTGTTTAAAAAATTAAAAAAGTGGTTTTAGTCAACATCTAGTTTGGTTTCTACTTTTTATTTTTGAAAAGTTGAGACTGTTAAAATGTGTTTAAAAAATGCACAATAGATACTGTACTAGGGGGCTCTGCCCCCTGCTCGCTTCGCTCGCCAACCCCTGGTCTTGGGAAACCCGAAATAGATTTGAAAGAGATTATTGTCTGTCTTGGTAATTGTTACATATGTATCATGTTCACCGTCATGACATCTGTAGGTCTATATAGTATATGTAAATGACAATAGCAGTGTAATTGTTATGTTATGTAAGTATAGAATGTCTTTGAGTTTGCGCAGATCTATGTATGAGATATATTGGAGTGTAAAGGTGTAGATGACGTACAAAGGATATCTTCATACACCACATTTGTAGTAAAGATGGCGTGTTGTCCTTGAATGAGTTTTCCTTGGTATGGAGTTATTATAATCTTGACGTTAACGTCACATGCATGCCGAACTCTTGAAAAGGCTACATAAAGTTGCCCATGTCTAAATACAGGCTCAGAGAGGTAAAGGCCGACTCTGTCCATGGTCTGTCCTTGGGATTTGTTGATTAGGTATACGTTGTTTACTGTTAGTAATATGGATAATTGCACTTACTGTTAAAATTACCTATTTCCGTTAGTTGAACTCTTTCGTTTCTGAGCCGTGGCTCCTTCGCTTGCGGTGCATAGGCGCATGCGCCTTCCGTACTATCTCGTGTTTGACTATGCTGTGTTTTGTGGATGTCTGGGGACTCCGTACTTTCTCTGGTTTGACTGTGGGGCGGGACGCGGAAGCCTGTTCTGTTTGTGTTTTCTGTGAGTACTTATAGTGTTGTATTACTGTAATGTGATTCACATATGCTGTGGAGTCCGGATCTTCGGGGCTTCTGTACTATCGCAGGTTTTTGCTTGCGGTGCTTTAGAAGCGTGTTGTAGGCGCCTGCACCTTCCGCACTATGTCTGGTTTGACTATGCTGTGTAACGTGGACGTGTAGGGTGTTGTACTCTCTTGAGAGGGCTACATACAGTTGTCCATGTGTAAACTCTGTGTTATTTGAGAACCGCGTTGTAGGCGCATGCGTTCATTGGTTTTATCCAGGTGGGCACGTTTTTGTATCTCCGTCAGTCGAGCTCTTTCTTTTTGGAGCCGTGCCTGCTTTGCTTGCGGCATTTCAGACGCACGTTGTAGGCACCTGCGTTCATTGATTCTATCTAGGCGGGCTCGTGGTTTACCATTCTCGGTTAGCCTGTGTTTTCTGTGGTTGTACTGTTAATATTGTATTACTGTAATGTGATTCACATATGTTGTGGAGTCCGGATCTGTGGGGTTTCTGTACTATCTCGTGTTTATGCTTGCGGTGTGTTAGAAGCGCGTGGACCATGCTGTATAGTGTGGACGTTTAGTTCAGAAGCGCGTTGTAGGCGACTGCGCCTTTCATACTTTCCCGTGCCTTCCGTACTATCTTTGTGGACCTTTGGGGCCTCCGTAGCCTCTTCCGTTTGACTCTGGGGTGCAGCGCGGAATCCTCTTTTTTGTGTGGCTGTGTCGTTAGTCGTTAGCTATGGGCGTGTTGTTGCTTCATTTCTTATTTACGTTAGTTGAGCTCTTTCGTTTTTGAGTCGTGACTCCTTTGTTCGCGGTGGATCAGACTTCGCTTGCGGTTTATGAGACGCGCGCTGTAGGCGCCTGCGCACTATGTCTCCTGGGTCCATCGCTGTGTACCTGCGTCCGTGCCTTCCGGTTTACCATTCTCGGTTAGTAATATGGATATCTTTAGTATAAAGTATACGTAATGCATAATAGTACATTATTGGTGAACCATGCCTGGAGTAACTATGGATTGAACTGAATAATCAGTTAGCCAAGTGTTCAAGTTGGGTATAACTGCAGAATATACTTATAAACCGCGTTTAATGACTAAATTCTGCATTTATGGTATTGCAAGTCTAATCCATCCATCCATCCATTTTCCAACCCGCTGAATCCGAACACAGGGTCACGGGGGTCTGCTGGAGCCAATCCCAGCCAACACAGGGCACAAGGCAGGAATCAATCCTGGGCAGGGTGCCAACCCATCGCAGGCAAATCTAATCTGTACTTTTTTTTCTTTCTAGCTTTTCTACGAGTCTCTTCAAACTCTTATGAAATTAAGATGGCCAGTGGTGAATGCTTAGCAAATGCTTCCTTAGAGCCCCTTGAGTTGGCACCGGTTTTCCCAAGGACACCACAGCCAATTAGAAAATTGGAATTCTGCCAATACAAGAAGGATTCTCGTTTGAACAGCCGCACTGATCATTTTTCTCATTCTGAAAACAGAGGTACCGACCAAACAGAATCAACACCATGGTACAAATTTGCTACTTGTGCTTTATCTTACAAATGTTTTAAAGAAAATGCTTGTAATACTGCATCAGTAAGTAAAAAGACAGAAAATAAGCCCTTTAATCACCACAAGCACACTGGCTTAATTAACACAGAAGAGAGGAACCCCATGGTATCTGAAAATGCATCATCAGGATGGAGAGTGTTTGAAAGTACTGGTGTAGATAACACAGAAAGCCTGGAATGTGCTAAAACTAGAGGGCGATTCCCAATGATGGGGGTTGGACAGATGCTTAGGAGGAGAAACCGACATCTACAGTTTAAAGCAGAAAAATTAATGGAACTGAAAACATCAGCACAGAAAGCTCATGGGGTTCAAGAAACAATAATTGATGAGGGTAAACTGACAAGTCTGTGCTGACTGTGGCCTATCCAACATATTTTTTACAAGTTAGGTGACCTACCTGAACATTCAGCTCACTATATGTAACAAAGACCACTTCACTCAAAAGCACCAGCACCCCATAGCATACACCATTGCTCTTTTAATTTCTTTCTAGTGAATTGAAATGTGACAACTTCTTAGATTTCATGTTATTTTATTAATTTATAAATATAGTAGCCACTCTTAAACATATTAAGATATAAATGGGACACAACCAATGACACAACTGGGTGGTGATCTTCATAAAATGTTTATCTTAAAAAGTTAATGCTGTCAGGACCTTACTTCCTGCTGAAGACATGTTGCTATAATCTTGCAGTATAGACTGTATTTCAAAGCCTACACTGAAATGAGCTGGAAAGTCAGGAAGAGCAGAGACACCATGGTGCCAAAACATCAGGAGAAGTGAGCAGATTTACGAGCTTGCTGCACATTTATTATTTTTGATATTATATTTTTTGTTATTCAACCACATTATGGCTACAAGCTTTAAAAGCCCAGTCTAGGTTCGTAATTCTTCAATGTAACAACACACAATTGTGTTTTATAGTGAATATTAACATATTTACTCTAAAATAGGTTACTTAGTAAATACTTGAAAAATATTTGAAATTTTATAAATGAACTGCTTTCTTGATGACAATCAACACATTAAAGTTTAACAATAATCAGAACGGTGAATTAGTATGAAATACTTGGAAAAGATTCTTAAATAATTAATAAAATAACCACTCTATCAACCTCTTTCCAGGTATATTTTCTATAGCTTGTGGTCCTTCCTCTTAGTGCATTTGTGTGTATCTCGTTGTAACTTTCTGTAAAGTTACATTGAAGTTCTGAGACTATATCAGGAAATTACATTGAAGGTCTGAGACTATATCAGGAAGACTTGCTATAGTAAGCCAACCAGCACTATCCAGCAATATCCCGAGCCCATCTAATCTGGCTAATATTCACAGGGACCTACTAGGTACCTGTTTTGACTGCATTGGGTTTATTGAAGGGCACACTATAACACCTACAAAAGGCCAGTTTACAGTCACCAGCCACTGCAGTATTCATTTCTTTGTGTTGATATGAAAGGTTTGGGGTACCCAGACAAACGCTTGAACATATTCAACCAGAAGGATTTAGGCTTGTGACTAAACAGTGAAAAGTTTGTCTAGAAATCCTTTGCAAGCTCACTAGTTTTCATCAGGTTCATTAAATCTGCAGTGTTTCTATGCAGTTTAATGGCATTTTTACTGATTATGAGTATAGCTTTAACCATGTGGCCAGCAGTCGGCACGGTTTATCTGGCACGGACATTTATTAGAACCCACTATATGCTTAACAAATAATCAATACTATTTAAAAATTAACTTTTTGTACATTATTTTTTTATATTCTTTCACATGGATCTGTAGTTACTTAAAAGTGGCATCACAAATAAATGCAAGGCTGGCAGCACCACGTCATTGTGAATCACATTTGGCTTTCTCTTATATGTTCACTTCCTACAACTAAGGTATGCTATAATTTTACTTTTTTTTTTTGAAGAGAATATTTAAAAAATTTTGAATTTTAGTGATTTTTTTTTTAGAAAGGGATTCAAAGTCCATTTTGCATGCATTTTCTAAAGCTGCCATTTCCATTACTGGATCATAGGGTGAAAGGCAATAACAAATCTTAGGTCAGTTTATAGTCTCCAGCCCTGTATATCTTTTGGTATGTGAGAGAAAAAAGTTCTCAACTTCACATGGAAAGAGACCAGGCAACAAATTCCTATTGTGCCACTCAAGTCAAAAGCCAAGTAAATAGCCTGAGTGTTCATTGTCATTTTCCAATAGCTTTTATCATGCAAAGAGACTTAAAAAGTGCTAACTTGAGCTGTCCTCCAACTTCTGTCCACAATACCCTATCCGTTTTTCTTATTTCTAATATGTACATCTAATATGTACTGCATTATGATGCAGTATCAAATTTATAGTACATACAGTATAACAGTGCATTTGCAGAATGTTGAAATCAAAATGCTGGCAAATGGATAGCATTGATGTCTCTTTAATTTGTTCATGCACCCTTAAATTAATTTAAGTAATCAAAAATTCAGACATTTAATACAGGTACAGACTAAGCTCTTTAAAAAAAAAAAAAAAAAAAAAAAAAATCCCAATAATGTGGGATGCAGTAACATGGTGGGACAATGGATGAAATAAAATAGGCTAAGTCTGATTAGTTACCAGGGCCTGTTTTACAGAGTTAATTATGATGTCAGATTTAATAGTATTTGGTATCCAAATGTAACATAACAAACCTGCTTAGTACGTCTCCCACCCTAATTTTGTTCTATTCCTCAATGCCACTACAAGATTCTCACACATTGTCTACAATTTCAAAGTGCCCTAGAAAAAATGTTTTTGTTTACAAGGCACATAACTTTATACTTTTATATATTCTTATTCTCATTAATTGTTGATTTTCAAAACCATTTTATTATTAATATTTATTTTTGTTTTTTATGTGGTCCATTTTTGCTCCACCTCCCATGAATACATTTTATTTAGTGATTTTTCAACAGTGTCTTTAATCTGGCAAAATGTCAACATTTGAAAGCAATACAAATTCACCTAGCTATTTGTATTCCTGCAAACACTTCTGTTTATGGTTGACTATCTACAACAGTACTGGAAATCATGGTGGGCAGACGTTGTTCACGGCAGGCTACTGTTTCTGACACTAGTTTAAGGTAACCAGTCACTTTGACCTTAACTACTTTGCTGCCCTACTGACCTATTTTGAAATCACTACTTACCACTGGCTTGCTATAGTGTACTGTCACTTTTATTCTTCCCCTTCCTTCATTACCTGGGCAATACTTCACATAAAAGTCATCATACTCCAGCCTAACTTTGCTTCATAATACTGTGATCAGGCACATTTCTATAAAATCACACCAAGAGATGCAGAAACATGCATACTGTATGGCTAACAACTCATTACTCCAGTAGGATTCTAGATTTAACAATAACAGTATGGCAAGCCTCACTATCAAATACAATTTCCTGTTTAAAAAATGGGGACACCCAGTACAAATCAAAGTATGGAAATCATTTCCTATTAACTAACAAATTTTAACTGAATCTTAAAATTGTGGCAGTTCATCTAGAGTGTGTATCTATTCAATATAAAAGGACCAGTATTTATTTCTTTAAATTTCAGCTGCACTTCTTACAATATGCATTGAAATCATTAAAAATTATAACAAGACACACCCTTTTTTGTCATTATTTTAATTTGCTATAATTGATAAGAGAATAAAAAATAATAAAAATAAAAAACCTTTCAAGCAGGTTACTGAGATTATTTTGGGGGCTTGTATATTTAAATAACATTTTTTGTTCAGAAACCAAAGGTGAAAATGTTTTGCAAAAAATGAATACTTGTTTACATTTCTCTCTATTATAAAAAAAATCTTGGGACGAGACGTGATCTTTTGAAGAGATACACTTTCACATCCCCCAAGTCAGTCAAGTCACATCCTACTTACAACCATTTTCAAACAAGACCACAGTCATCTAACCTCTCAGTTGTTGGACTGCTTTTGGCAGACACACTTCCAGTGTTCTCATCTCTTAAAAATTTGTGGCTGGAAAAAGACAAAGTAGAACATCGTAAAGTATTCAAAAACGTTGGTGAGATACACAAGCAGAGAAGGTTAGAGATAGTGGAAGTAGGACAATTCGAAAGTCTCAAAAAAATGATAGTATAGATTGCATTAGCGCAAAGAAACGGAAAATATTACTCGGTGAAATAACTGAACAGCAAAAAGAGATCGAATAGTGTTTGAGGATGTTTGGGGGAGAAGAGAGACAAGGCAAGTGAGAAAAAAAGGAGAGCTGCTGTACTGGCTTTAAAATGTTTGAAGTGCCACATGAGATGCAGATCACGTGGCATAGTAGCAGCAGCAAGCCAGCAACTGATCGAGCAAAAAAGGAGGTAAAAAAAACAAAAAAAAAACAAAACTATTTGTTTGCCATTGTATCACCATTTAAGAGGGGTTTCGGAGGAGCGAATCTAAGGGGTTGGCAAGTGAAGCGAGCAGGGGGCAAAGCCCCTTAGTTAGGACAAAAACCCACTCCACAGACTGCACAATACAATGTAATTGGTAACAGCAAATAAAAATATTATAAAACATCAATTCCACATTAGTCTCAAAAATTACAGAAATTTAAAAAAAAAAAAAAGTTTTCAAGTTAAGATAAAGAGCTCAGGCCTAGTAAGGCCAAATTCAAAACCTTTCACTAGGATTCACATAATACTCATAATTATAGTCATGCAATATCCTGCTTACTAGTTACACCGATGTAAGAAAATACATTTCATCATACAGACTTGATAATCATACATACAGGGATTCCTTTAAAAATGGAAGTGTTTTCATTCAGTATGTTATAAATAAAGTAAAACCATAAGTAAAATCAGTTTGTAGTGTTACTGGAATAATCATATTGTCATTTGTAAACAAAGAATGATGCTTTGGTATTTATTTTTCACCAATTTTAAAATACAATCTAAACACATCTCCACAACCTCTTTCATTTAGAAAAGTATATAACTGTCCCAAGTCCATATGTTGACTCCTTTTTCCAGACACATCAAAAATTGCTTCTTCAAAATTAGAAAACCTTCTACATTCTTTCATATCTTCTTCTCCGTTTTCCATTAAAGTTATGTCCTCTCTATGACAAATAAATATTCTCTGCCACGACAGTCGTCTTAACCTAAAGGTGAAAAGAAAAAAAAAAAAGACACACTCCCAAAATTGAGCAAATTTTTAATCTAAAAATCTACCAACTATTTATTTTAATTTAATGAACAAAGAAAAACAATGCTGCTGTGACATTCTACTGCTAGACCACTCTCAATCGTTAGTGGCCCTAACATTTTTTTTCTTTTAAAACCCACTGATAGATAAAACTTTAGATGCTTAAAAGAAACAACTGAATTAGAGTTAAATAATCTGCTTATATCATCACAATTTCCTTTTATTTTTAATAAAGAATACACATTTCTTTTCTTACTTTGTCATATTGCTATCTATGTTCTGGAGCATATAAGGAAACAAAACAGTAGCAGATATATCACAAAAAACAAGTAATAGCAGATATTCTGGAAGAGGAAAAACTTGTCATCTTCATCAACACTTATTGGCTTTACAAATGTGCTTCCTCCAGTATTTCTTAGTTAGGTGTTCACCTTTAGCAAACTATGAAAGTTTTTCAGGGTATGTGGTGTTATTTACTGTCCAGACCTGAACAAGGTGATCTACAATGCTCTGTATACTATGTGAAACAAAATAATTTACTCATAAAATATTAAGTTATGTTAATAGGTAGAAATATTAACATTAACCTAAGAAGATAAACATGTCCAGCTTCACAGACCTAAGAACATGATATTCCCAGCACTATGCTTGACAGCTTTCACCAAAATGGCATTTCTTTCGTTTTTTAAGTGGCAATAAAAATTTTAAACCTCACCTGTCCAAAATATACATGCAAACACGCACATACACACAACAGCAACATCAAAAAGTAGCTCAGACAGAGGATATTTACAACAGGTGGCCAAATTTCATCAGATGGCAAGTACCTTAATGGATGAGGGATAATGAAAAAGGCTTTGCATGTGTAATGACTGGAGACATCAGACAAGTCAGCATGAGTGTATCAGGAACAGAAAACCTAAAGTAGTTTGCACATAAGCCAAAGTTCTAGGTTTATTAGGAATGGGCCATCACTCAAAATATATCTGTTGAAATCAAGTCCAGTAGTCAGAAACACACAGTTGATCAAAGATGTTGGCAAATCTGTGTAGAGTAACATGCAGTTTTCATAACTCAAATTAGCTTACCTTGCCCAAAACTCCTCACAGGTACCCTGAGGCCCTTCTACACACACAATACCAGGTTTTCCTGGCATGCTGAACCCAGTCAATTCAAGTTCTTTTGACCAATCTAGAATATCTTTTCTTTTGTGCTTGTTATAAATGTGATGACTGTAGATCCAAAGTCTTGTGAAAGTGCAGCTCAAAGCCGTTTCTGGGATACTTGAGTCAGATGTTAAAGGCTTCTTAATAATAAAAGAAGGGGCATTGTCTTTGATCCAGTCAAGAGCAGTCAAAGCACAAACATCTCCATGGCAACTGTCATTCAAGAAAGTGTTTAGTGCTGTTTGCAGCTGTGTTTGCTGTGTTCTGCCAATTGCGGGTGACCTTAAAATAAATAATTATACATATAAATATTAAAAAGGACATAGAAATAAAAAGACATTTTATTTGTATTGCATTCTCCACATATTTTATTATTGGTTTACCTTAAAACACTGTGTACAGTTTCTACATTATAAAACTTATAATAACATAGTAAATATGAAGTGGCCTTTAAATTAGTTATTGAAAGAAAACATTTTATAAAGTCAACAATCAAAAAATAGACTATGCAATTACAGTACTGTATACTGTTTTCTTATAGCAGTGAATGTGTTGGTAATGGTCTTGTGAAATAATGACAGAGTCTCATCCTGTGAAGAACTGAAAAGCATTTCTGGTAGCATGCTGAATGAATACCTACTCCAAAAGAAATTAAGTGCTTATAATGAAGGCATTTCAGCAGGGCACTTGTTGGCAAAAAGAGAATTTAGAATAAAAAGTTTAAACTAATAAACATAATAAAGTGCAATATTGCAAAATAATCACAGATATGACATATTTTATATAAATAAAATCATAAAACCCAGTGTGTCTTTCATAGTTTTTCTCTTTGCCAATCATACAAAAAAACAATGGAACCGATTTTCACAAAATTTTGCATTTAGGTTGCATTGGTCCAACTCTGTTTCAAAAATTTCATTGGCGAGTGGGGTTGAAATGGCGGTGGTGGGGTGTAACCCAAAAACTGTGCATTATTCCAAAATGGATGAGTTGATCTTAAAGTTTGTATGTAACATATAATAAAGATTTAATTTCAAAAATGTCATCAGGAAGGGTGTTTGTAATGGTGTGGGGCAAAAAAATGCATCTCTCCAAAACAGTTGAACTTCGAGAAATTTTGCATGCGTATTACTACTGATGCAATTTAAAATATAGACTGTAAGGCTTTTCAAAAAGCCCTGTCGATAAACTGATTTGAAATGGGGGTTTGGGGCAAAACCAAGACCATGCTATCATAGCAAAACTGTTCAGCCAATGGTAATTAATTTACGTACTGTTTGGCCCTACTTACAGAGAAAGGAACATTTCATGTCAGTGATTCATGGAATGGAAACAACTGTGTGGTGTGATGGGAGACCAAAATAAAAGACAAGAATCACTTGAAAACTTTTTTTTTTTTTTTTTACATTATTGTTCATGCAATTTAAAATATAGACTTCATGGAATTTGAATAACTTCATTGGGGTATATGATAATGGGACAGCAAAAATCACAAAAACCAAGCTTTACTCCAAAGTAACCGAAGTTTATGAAGTTTTGCATTTACTTTACAGTTAATCCAACTTAACATACTGAGTTTATGCAAGCAGTATATATCTAGTTTTTACTTTTTAAGAAACAAAGTTTTGAGAAATTATTTATTTTGACTTTAAATATAAAACTGCTAGAACACTTGGGTTACCAATAAAAAATAATTTACTGGAGGAATATGGGAATGTATCTGTTGAAATCCAGAGACTGGTAAGGACACTTTTGCAAGGCACTGTACATACCAAAATACAGGTAGTCTTTCCCCATTAGAAACCATACTGTCTCATTTCCATTTTTCTGGTCAGTAAAGAAGTCATTTTTGTTAGTCACTTTTTGGAGTGTTTCCATAATTCTAACACAAATCGAATTTAAAATATCTGGTACTTGTGTACTAAACGGACGGCAGTGAAACCTCTCCAACCCCAAAAATTCTGTCATGAGAAGCTCAACAAGAGCGGGAAAACAGTAATAATAAGTTCCAATTGTACGTATGTATTTCTATAATATTCCAATTTCTGTAAATTTCTATATATTTTTTTTTATCCCAATAAATGTATGAATTCATCAAAACACGTCCGTTTTCCTTTGTCATGCCGTCCATCCGTTTAGTACACAAGTACCAAATATCTTTTTGCTACTGTTCTGTATAAAGTTCAAACAGAATTGCCTGAAAGTGGTGTTTTATAAGGTATAATTATCAAGTACCATGAAAGACCTGCCTTTGAATGCTTTGTGACATTGGTTTTGGAATGGATACTTCCTGCAGGGTAATGCGAAGACTGTGGCAATGACAGAATTCACATGATCAGTAGTAATCATGTGATACATATGTGTGATTTTCTGGAGAGATTTACTACAGCATTTGCTGAATATTGTCCGGAAATTACATCTGGCCAGCTGACCATAATAAGAGTATTACGAGTACTGCTGCTGAATATAACAATAATTCCTGTGCGCTCACTCACCACCTCATTGCATCAAAACAAATCTTAAAGTAAAATCTTGAAATAATAAAAACAACAAAAGATTTATTACTATTTATAAAGTGTTTCTATCTTCCTGATGGAAGAAAAAGTGTGAAGCATCTACACAGACAGATTGGAAACAAAAAAAGATGCACCAAAAAACAATAAAATTAACCAGTCCCATGCCACCACTTCAGTACCCTTAAGGTTGGGACTCTGCGAGTGCAATAATATGTATTTTTTTTTTTTAAACCTTTTGCTAGTATGTGTTGGCATATGCTTCTGTAGCCCTCACAGACATCCAAAAGCCTATTGCACCATTATAATTCACCTAAAACTAGTTAAGTGAACCTTCCCCATTTACTTCACTGCCTTTTGCATTGATACCAAGAGGCATAATGTATTCCAATAAAACAGTCCCAACAATATTGCTCTATCACTGTGAATGGATTCACAGGTTCATGCTGTTTAAGCAAACAAAAATCCAACTGGGTGTGGGTCATATCAAGCAATAAAGATTTTGGAGCATGTCATGAAGATGGGTTGAGAGAATGGAATTAGATCTGGTGAAAACTGTAGTTTGGTTTCATGCCTGTATAATGAGAACAATGCTAAAAAATGCAGAAAAAACATCAGGCAAAAGGTGTGAAGCTGCACCATTTGTAGATCTGGAGAAGTTTTCTGACTGGGTGCTGTGAGAGGTGGCGAGGGGGCACTGGGAAAATTAGGTGTGAACAAATGGTTAATTTGTGCAGTGATATCAATGTATGAGGAAGCACAAGCACTAGTTAGAACAACAGATGTGGACAGTGCAAGCACTGAGGTGAAGGTGAGGCTACACTTAAGTATTCATTCCAAGTCTGTTGCTTTTCATGATAATGATGGAGGTGGTGATCACAGAAGTGTGTAATGGACTTCCATGGAAGCTCATATATGCCAATAATTTCATTTTGATGGCAGAAACTCAAGCAGAACTGAAAGACTGGACACTGAAATGGAAAGCTAGTTTGAAAGCAAAAGACCTTAAGGTAAATGCAGGAAAAAACTTAAGTGATATTTGAAGACAAAGGCAGAGAAGATGTGAAAGAGGTGGGTTGATAGTTAAATGGTATATGCGGTAGAAGTTTTAGGAGAAACCCAATCCAAAGTGGAAGTGGGTATATAAAAGATGTAGGGTGTGATGAATAAATTTTAGCAAAATTTAGTTAAATTTAGTTAGTGTGACTGGTGTTTACATAAAGAGTGTAGATGTGGTGTTGAATGCTGATCTAATGACAAGGTGAGGGTGGGCAAAGGCATAGCCTTTGCTTCTAAAGGCACAGCTCCTGTTTGTTCTTACATAACAATACGGGAACCTGGCATTCCTTCTGCTGTAGCAGCCCATCTAATACAAGGTCTGACGTGTTGTGTGCTCAAAGACGTCATTTGGCCTACTACTGTTGTAAATTGCTGTTGAGTATTTGATACATTTCTGTTAACTTGCCTGATTTTGGCAATTCCACTCATACCTCCCTCATTGATAAAGCATTTTTGCCAACAGAAGCGACACTTACAATGTTTTTTTATACATTCTAGTGACTGCAAAGCATGAAAAAAAAAACCAGGATCAGGAATGTGGCTGCTTCTGAAATTCTGGAACCATGTCTGGCACTAACCATTATTCACATAAAAAGTCTTTCAGGATCATGCTTCTTGTCTAACTGAAATAAACATGTTTGCATTCTGTATATACTGGGCTCTAGCCACAATATTGGTTGTTTGGAGGAACAATCTATTTGAGTTAATGAGCAAATGTACTTAATAAAGTTTACACAAAGTATGGATTAATATATATAACAACACAGTACAGCAGTTACTAATTCACAGGACTGGAGTCCTGAGGATTGTCTGTATGGAGTTTATATGTTCACCTATGGATTTATCAGGAAATGCTAAGGTCTGTCCATCTGTCACATGACTGCTTGCAAATTACTGATGCTAGAACTTTGATCTCAGTCTTGATTATGAGCTGATACATACTTGTATTGCACAAAATGTGAGGTACCAGCAACCTTGCCAAACTGACCTACACTTGTGGGTTTCTTATGGCAAAGTGACAGCATGGAAAAAAAGGAGATAAAAAAGGAGACCAGCATCATCTACTGAGCATGAAGCAAACCACTGAGGTCAATGAAATGATAAGGCAAATCAGAACAGGAGGAGGAAGAAGAAAATTGTGCTATCTCCTGAGTGTCAAGTGCAGGATACAGAATGTGAGCACAAGAAAAAAAAAGAAATGCGTGTGACAGGGGGTCCAAATGTATTAAAAGCACAAGCCCATCTATTGTGCTTTTGATAATCCTCTAGTACACAGTGCATACATATTCAGTGTAAGTATTGTGTTTATTGATCATTTAGAGCAGGAGTGGGCAAAGTCATTCCTGGAGGGCCGCAGTGGCTGCAGGTTTTTGTTCTAACCCAATTGCTTAATAAGAAGCACTTATTGCTCTAGAAACACTTCTGCTTCATTTTAGTTGTCTCCCTCATTAAGATTTTGAACCCTTATTGCTTATTTAAGTCTTAAACAGCTGCATTCTCTGTTTTTAATTGATCCTTATTAGCAATAAGATGCAAATGACAAAAGAAACCAGCAGTTATCCATTTTGCTTGTTACCCTTTACACCTGTGTGTATTTATCATGCACTATTTGGTTTAATTAAATACTTGGAAGGAAAGAGAAGAGAAAAAAGTGAAGGATTGAGAATTACCCATCCATTTTACACTTCAAAGTATTTGGATGATATCCTTAGAATGGAAAAAAAATCTAGGATATGAGAATGACTTGACATAGCACAGTTAAAGCACTAATAAGCCATGAAATGTAATTATTGGCAAGGATTGTTTTCTAATTAAGCAACTGGGTTGGAACAAAAACCCGCAGCCACTGCGGCCCTCCAGGAATGACTTTGCCCACCCCTGATTTAGAGTGATAAAGAAATCCTTAGTATGAAAAAGTTAAATGAAAACCGGCGACATCTGATGACTAAAGTGATCAACAAAGTGACATGGCAAAAAGAAATGTGTTGCCACCTGCTTAGTGTATTACTGATGGGAAGATAAGTTTATTGTAATAAAACGCTCAAACCTCAAGACCATCTATTGATAATCTCCTTGAACATGCTAGATACATCTTCCAAATTCATAATCAAGTGAAAGTATTGTGTTTATTGATTATTGAATGTGACAAAGAACTCCAGAATAGGAGAAAAGAATAATGAAAAGCAGTGACATCTGCTGAACGTCAGGCGCATCATGGACAATTCTTAATACAGGATACAGAATGCAAGAACGAGACCAAGAGAGAAATATATGTTGACAAATGAGTACTACTTTGTAAAGTTGCATCATCAATGTGATCATTTAGAAGCTGTATTTTTTCATGCTGAAAAAAAAAATTGTCTTGCAAAAATGGAAATTTCAACTTGCTCTATATCAACCTAAAGTATATACAGTATGCTCTATATGAATTTATTTGAGGACCAGAGGTCTAGTGGATATATACACTGTATAAACTGCACATGTGTATATAAAAACTGCTCAAAAAATAAAGGAATACTTTGAAAACACATGAGATCTCAATGGGAAAAAAATCATGCTGGATATCTATATTGATACAGACTGGGTAATGTGTTAGGAATGAAAGGATGCCACATCATTTGATGGAAGTGAAAATTACCAACCTAAAGAGGGTTGAATTCAAGGACATCCCGAAAATCTAGGTGAAAAAATTATGCAGCAGACTAGTCCATTTTGCCGAAATTTCATTGCAGAAACTCAAAATCATACTCAGTAGTTTGTATGGCTCCACATGCTTGTATGAATGCCTGGCAGTGTTGGGGCATGCTCCTAATGAGATGACAGATGGTGTCCTGGGGGATCTCCTCTCAGATCTGGCACAGGGCATCACTGAGCTCCTGAACAGTCTGAGGTGCAACCTGGCAGTATCAGATGAACTGAAACATAATGTCCCAGATGTGTTCTATTGGATTTAGGTCAGGCGCATGTGGGGGCCAGTCAATGGTATCAATTCTTTCATCCTCTAGGAACTGTCTGCATACTCTCAGCACATGAGGTCGGGCACTGTCATGCACCAGGAGGAACCCAGGACCCACTGCACCAGCATAGGGTCTGACAATTGGTCCAAAGATTTCATCGTGATACCTAATGGCAGTCATGATGCCGTTGTCTGGTCTGTAGAGGTCTCTGCATCACTCCATGGATATGCCACCCCAGACCATCACTGACCCACCACCAAACCGGTCGTGCTGAACAATGTTACAGGCAGCATAACATTCTCCACGGCTTCTCCAGACTCTTTCACGTCTGTCACATGTGCTCAGGGTGAACCTGCTCTCATCTGTGAAAAGCACAGGGCGCCAGTGGTGGACCTTCCAATTCTGGTATTCTATGGCAAATGCCAATCGAGTTCCATGGTGCAGGGCAGTCAGCACAGGGCCCACTAGAGGACGTCAGGCCCTCAGGCCACCCTCATGAAATCTGTTTCTGATTGTTTGAAAAGAGACATTCACACCTGTGGTCTGCTGGAGGTAATTTTGTAGGGCTCTGGCAGTGCTCATCCTGATCCTCCTTGCCCAAAGGAGCAGATACTGGTCCTGATCATGAGTTAAGGACCTTCTATAGCCCTGTCCAGCTCTCCTAGAGTAACTGCCTCTCTCCTGGAATCTCCTCCAGGCCCTTGAGACTGTGCTGGGAGACACAGCAAACTTTCTGGCAATGGCACGTATTGATGTGCCATCCTGGAGAAGTTGGACTACCTGTGCAACCTCTGTAGGGTCCAGGTATCGCCTCATGCTACCAGTAGTGACACTGACTGTAGCCAAATGCAAAACTAGTGAAAGAACAGTCAGAAAAGAAGGAGGGAAAAAATGTCAGTGGCCTCCACCTGTTAAACCATTCCTGTTTTGGGATTGTCTCATTGTTGCCCCTCTAGTGCACCTGTTGTTAATTTCATTAACACCAAAGCAGCTGAAACTGATTAACAATCCCCTCTGCCACTTCATTACCTACTGAGCTTATAAATACTGAATCATTCTCAACTTTCAAATGTAAACTTAAAACCCATCTGTTCAAAATGGCTTTTTCTCTATGATTTCAATAGCTTTGTTTGGTTTTAACTTTTTATATTTTCTGGTACTTTAAGTTCTGTTTATAATGTGCTTTTTATTTATTGTTTGTTCGGTGTCCTTGAGTGCTCAGAAAGGTGCCTTTGTATAAATAAAATGTATTATTATTATTATTATTAAGTGACCAGATCAATATCCCAGAAGTTTCATTGAGTTGATGCTATACTCTGATTAAAAAGTGTTCCTTTAATTTTTTGAGCAAATAACAGTGGTTCGTATAGAGTACATATATATATATTTTGTCACACACCTGTGATTAGAAGGCAACCTCATGGCTCTTCTCAGGTAAGTAATACCACCCCAAGTGGAGAGGGGGCATACTTGTTAACACAGAATTCGTAGTTCAGTTGACCGGAAGACACTGATGGAACTGAGGTCCACATCACCAAGACCCGCCCACTTCCAGGAAGCAGCCACGTAAAATCACACAGGACTAGAAAGTCACTGTCTGTTGACTACCAGCCTCTGAGACAGATCACATCTTTATTTTGCTATTTTAGCACCCTCACGTGGTTTCTTTTGGCTACTTTTTCACCAACCAACCTACAATTCAACTTAGGCCCACTGATTTCTCAACATTTTCTATGGCTCTATATCTGTTAACTATACAATATATGTATATAAACACACACAGAACATTTTGAAAAGAAATATAGCCTATGTACACTTGCAGGCCGTTACTTTAAAATGAGTTCAACAAGAACATGGGGACATAGTTGGAAACTTGTTATGGGGAACTTTTTCACATGAGGAAGTTTTTTCTTCACACAAAGAACCATAGATACACTGAATAAGTTTCCAAGTAGTGTGGTAGACAATAGGACTTGATGCTGTTTTGGAGGAATTAACTGGGTAGGATTGGAGAATGGGCTGTTCTTGTCAACATTTTTCTAATGCTCTAATGTTCTATGGTCTTGCCCTATACAGTTTTATAGTAAAATGTACTGTTTATATATATATATATATATATATATATATATATACACACACACACACACACACACATATATATTCAGTATATATGTCACGCACATGCAAATGGGAGATAGTCAAAAGGTTTAACTGAATGATGTATGGCAAGACAGAATATTAGTGCATCCCTTCAACCCCTTTCTCCTTCCCCTACAGATCCCCAGAAGGGAAACTGCTCCTGTGGTTCCTCCACAGACTCCACTTCCTCCTCTGACATCACGTCCGGCAACCTCCAAAGACACGCCTCTTACTGCTTCCATCATATAAATGCCCAGCAGATCCCTCTCCCCAACAGTCCCGTGGCCTGAGAGACTATTCTTTGTTAATAAGTTAAGTAAAATTTCAAGTATACGGGGTAGAACTCCAAACCTTTTCACACCTCTCTTGTCTTTTCTTTTATAATATAAATATATATGTGTGCGTGTGTATCATTTCAGCTACTTTCTCAACTGACAACCAATTACAGTTACTAATGGAACTTACTTCTTTTGCCTTAATTTTAACTGACTTTTTTTAGATTCAGAACCCTTGTTACTTTTTTCCTAACTAGCAGCCAAACAATAATGGGATGCAAGTATAGGCAACAGATGACTAGCTAATCTCATTGCATTTGAACCTTTTTTATCCATCACATCTGTCTCAATAAAATGTATGCAAAAGAAAATAGTGAAAGTCTGAAAAATATTTATCATGCTTTGGTTTAGAAATATCTTGCATGGCAGAATGACAACATTTACAGGCCAGTGGATTAAATAACCTGCTTAATTAACACCAGTAATTTGTTTCTAATCATGAAACTGGTCAGGGTAAAAATAATTCTCCTCTGAGAACTGCTTAAGAACACTGAATCCAATGGTTAAGGGATAAAAGAATGAAGTTCTGAATCTTAAAAAGTAAGTTCATTAAATGTATGGCAAAAGAAGACTATTCCATTATCCAGCAGTAGCTTCTCCTAATTAAGAAAGTAGCTAGAACAAAAATCTGCAGCTACTGTGGTGTTTCAGTACCACAGTTTGACAAGCAGACAGTATAAGATATAAAAGTGTAAATTAAGACAGTTTTTTAAAATTGATTGTTTGTTAAGTCATAATGTTTATGTTTTTAAACCAGCAGTCTACTGTTTCTTTGAATTCCACAGTGAAATCTGATGCCATCATGGCATAAATACTTCAAAATTTCAGATACCTTTTAATATTGTACTTTATAAAGTAATGAAAAAATAGGGATTCTAATGAACTCTATATTGACCCTATAAAAATGCACAGTGTGTGCTTCACTGAACCCTTGAACAAGACTTGTGAAAGGCTTTACATGAAAAATCCATTAGAAATAAATACTTGAAGAAAAAAAACATTGCCTGATATGTAAAAATCAAAAAATGTGCAGATGATGGAGTAGAAAACACCAAAAACAAGCTGGATATTACAGAAAACCAACATATAGTCATATTTAATGCAACTTACCTGACAATAATTTCTGGTATAACTGAAGGATACCTCAAAGGGTAAGTGAAGGATATTGAAGCAACAACCTAAAAGAAAACACACCAAGACTGACTAAACCTGCTTAATAGAAATGTGTCACTCATCAAATGCAAAAATCAAAATGTAAAGACAAACAAATGCTTACCACATCATCAGCTTCAGTTTCTAGCTTTAGCTGTATTGTATAGTGTACCCTGGAAGATGGAGTTGTAAATGCTTTTCCCTCACAGAAGTCCCGTAGTTCTGCTAATGCCAGCTCATCATTTAAAAGAAGCTCTTCCTTATTTGGGAACATACTCAGAAGAAGTTCAATCTCAGAAAGCTGGGCTTCAGCTTCTTTGCAATTAGCCATGTTACAGTTTGTCAGACTGAAGAACAAAATTAGAAGGGCCAGTACTCAACATTATGACTTTAAGAATGCAACACTAAGCTCATTTTGCAAGAATGTCACACAAGCTGAAATCTTCTTGCCAAAAACTTACCACTACTTATATAGTGGTAAAATAGGTTTTCCTATCTTCAGAAAATCAACAGCCTTGGCTGACAAGGTGCTCTTTTTGTCTTTCAACATTCAGACAACCACCACGCCTTTGACAGACTAGATCTAGTTCAAATAAAAAGTGGGCATTTCACACCTCTCTCTCAATGCAGAATGTCAAAAATATATCATGGATTAACATCCTACTTCTGAAAAATTCTCTGTTTTGGCTATAACAGCTACTTATATTATACCAAAAGATAATTTCAAAAACTTTTTGAATAGAATTGAGATCACAATATACAATGTATTATCTTTTAATAGACCTATTTAGGGTAATATCAGATGGAACATAATAGTGTCATGCACACTATTGTGATAACCTGCATTATACTAGCTGCTCGTTTGCTCATTTTGCTTCACTGGAAAAATACTACACTACCAGCAGGAGAATATGAAAGTGATGTGCTTTACAGTATTACCTAAATTGCAAAAAGTTTGATTTAACCTACACAAAAAATACAAAATTTTTGTCACCAATTCTGTTCATAACTTTTATGGACAGAATTTCTAGGCGCAGCCAGGTTGTTGAGGGGGTCCGGTTTGGTGGACTCAGGATTGGGTCACTGCTTTTTGCAGATGATGTTGTCCGGTTTGCTTCATCAGGCCGTGATCTTCACCTCTCTCTGGATCGGTTCGCAGCCGAGTGTGAAGCGGCTGAGATGGGAATCAGCACATCCAAATCCGAGACCATGGTCCTCAGCGGGAAAAGGGTGGAGTGCCCTCTCAGGATTGGGAGCAAGATCCTGCCTCAAGTGGAGGAGTTCAAGTATCTCGGGGTGCTGTTCACAAGTGAGGGAAGAATGGAGCATGAGATCGACAGGTGGATTTGTGCGGCGTCCGCAGTGATGTGGGCTCTGCATTGATCTGTCGTGGTGAAAAAGGAGCTGAGCCGTAAGGCAAAGCTCTCAATTTACCAGTCGATCTATGTTCCTACCCTCACCTATGGTCATGAGCTCTGGGTAGTGACCGAAAGAACGAGATCGCGAATACAAGCGGCTGAAAAGAGTTTCCTCCGCAAGGTGTCTGGGCTGTCCCTTAAAGATAGGGTGAGAAGCTCAGTCATCCAGGAGGGGCTCAGAGTGGAGCCGCTGCTCCTCCGCATCAAGAGGAGTCAGCTGAGGTGGCTCGGGCATCTGATCAGGATGCCTACTGGACGCCTCCCTGGTGAGGTGTTCCGGGCACGTCCAACCAGGAGGAGGCCCCGGGGAAGACCCAGGACACACTTGAGGGACTATGTCTCCTGGCTGGCCTGGGAACGCCTCGGGATTCTCCCGGAAGAGCTAGAAGAAGTGGCCGGGGAGAGGGAAGTCTGGGCATCTCTGCTCAAGCTGCTGCCCCCACGACCCGACCTCGGATAAGCAGAAGAGGATGGATGGATGGATGAAAAAAATAAAAAAATATTTTTCAGCATTGTAGCTTCTCTTCATTAGTGCCATCCTTAATTAGAACAATTGATGCAATTACTAAACAAACATACCTGCTAAAATGTTGCTAGTCATTCCGTCTATAAATGATTATCTTATACTGTACTTTGTCATTTCTTTCTCTCTTACACGTTTGATAGTGAATGAAAAATTGGATATAGCTGTTGGATAAAGCATTCAAAATATGTTACCAAATACTTCATTTTGTTTAAAAAATATACCTTCTATACAGATGGTATTTCAACATATATTGTATACATACAGGATACTAAAACACAGATCTTTTATAATGAAATATACTATTATATTATGCATAAAATATACATTGAAATGTATACTGTTTATAATGAATGTAAATAGTCTTTAATTAAGTAAATGCTTGTAAGTAGATTTCAATTTATTATTTCCTAGAAATTTTGTATTTTCATTGTACACACACATTTACTTCCTGAAAATGATGAAGACATCTAAACAATCTTCCACATTAAGGGAGGAAACAACACATATACCAAGTTTCCAGAGGCACTTAATGTTTAAACTAAAAAAAAAAAATATTTAAAAAAAGCATACCTACACCAGCACACTAATCTCAAAGCTAAGACTACCATATAAGTATGTTGCAGTTGAATCGAAAAATTCTATTAAATGCTTTTAATACTCTATATGACATAAGTACACTGCAAATGTACTATTAAGTATAATTAATTTCCTAAATCACACCTCATAACAAATAACTATCATGTTTGATAGCAAACACTTTATTTTATTCAATGAAACCAATTAAAAAAAAATTAAACATAAGGATTTTTTAGATTCTACTCTAAAACTAAAAGTCAGTCCTGGGACCCCCTGTAGCTGCAGGTTTTTGTTCCAACCAGATTCACAATCAGTGATAATAACGGATCTCATTTAGTTAGGCTTTTTTTTCTCTTTTCTTATCTTGTGTTAAGAAAAGCACAGCGGTATGATTTTTACATCACAAGACATTTAGAAATATTTCTAATTTTGATATAGCTTTAAATGCTTAACGCTCAGTGGCACAGTAAATGATGAAGGGCTGCAACTGCTTCAGCATCAGACACACTAATTTGTGAATAATGAAAAGCAGAATGGAAATCAGGATGAACATTAATACAAAGTAAAAAATAAAATAAAATTAAAAAAAACACTTTTGTAATTTCTTCACCGACCCAAAAACAGAAACTGTGAAATAACAGCTCATTTAATCAGGCCAGGGGTCTAAGTATTTGGAATAAAAACCTGCAGACCCAGGGGGTTACCAGGACTGAGTTTGGGAACCACTGTTTTAGAACATATTTAAATAAGATAAGTTGTGTGTTCACATTAAAAAATAGTAGTACTTGAACACATAATAATAATTCTTTGCATTTATATTAAACAATATTATTACATACGTCTGCTGGGAAATACATAATTGACACATAGTTCTACAATGCCAGTTTCAACTTTCTGTAGTTTATAAACACACGCACACGGCACTGAGCCACTTACTTATGAGAGATGCCTCACGTGTGAACAACAGTCGCCTATCAAACAAACATTTAAAATATCAATTCGGTTATTTACTAAATCGAGATTTATAAATTCTAATCCCGGCTCCAGACTCCGACATCGGACGGCAACTGTGTATGCTGCACGATATGTATTCCAATTTATTTTATTGTATTGCTGACAACTGTTCTCAGAAGACCTGCAAGTAGTAACTTCATTGTACAAGGTACACACCAAAAACCATGACTTGACATTTAGCCTTAACTCCGAAGCAAACACTGAACGCGCTCGTTAACTTTGTAATATAAATAAATAAGACAATATTCACGTAACGTTTCATGTCCGATAAAAGAATTACTTCAATTAAAAGATTCACTCCATTAATGTTATCTCCAAACAGCACAAACATTTATGACTATGTTTAAGAAAGAGTTAACAGAAAGTTTAAGTCGCCTGGTTCACACGTGCTTGTAGAAAAGAATATAGACAACACTAAACCTTACCAACGCGTGATGAACAAGAATAACTTCGTATTCTAAATTTAGACATAAACACAGTTAATGTTAGAAGTATACGCGGAAGTGGACGCAGATACTCTAGAGCCAACACTTTCATTGGCGGATTCACATCATTCTGTGTCGTATTACTGCCATCTTCCGTTTGAAGTTGCTACGTTTTTTTAAAATAGTCCGTTAAATTTGTTACCAGTCCCGTCTCAGGCCCGGCCTTAGGCATAGGCGAAGTAGGCAACCGCCTAGGGCCCCGGATCGACTCCTTGGTCTAACTTTAACGCATTTCACAGAGCGGAGCCCCCCTCAGGGGGCACCTGGACCCCCCTTTCGCCTAGGGCCCCATAATACCTAAGACCGGGCCTGCCCGTCTGTATCATTTTTTCAAACTTCGTTCTTTTCAGACACTTCGTGCCATTCGAAACTTCAGCTACCTTTATAATCCCCATTTACTGTTTATTCCAATTAAATTTAAAGATGACTGCAGCCCATAGTGGCCCGCATGTATCATCCCTCCTACCTTTCCGCTGTTTCTTGTCTCATTCCTATGAACAGAATTTTTAATTTCAAAAAAGTGCTTACCTTGAATACAGTTTCCATTGCATTTCCTTGATATTACTGCAATGAAAAAATGTTAAGCTAAGCAAACAACACACTGAGCTACTCCAACTCCTTCATATGGCACAGCTGCTCATGATACTCCTCTCATATCTGAATAAATCAAACCAATCTTTTCCTAGACGGGTTCATGCATTCAAATTTAAAAACTGCTAATCACCATCCCAACTGCATTATACTCAGTTGTAAACCATTCATTTGAGCAACACAGATGACTGTGTGATAATATCAAAAAGACAACATTATACTGATACAGCAAAGATGGCTGCACTTTCATACCCTGTCAATGAAAATTATGAAGAGCAGCAGAAACAAGGCACATCTTTGGTGAAGGTTACCATTGAACAAACTCAACACAAATATGCAAATACAACCTGTGCTATACAAATACACCAAGCACCCTGGAACCGCATTGTTTTTGAGTACCTTCCACAAGACACTATGGAGTATGTGATTATAACCTCTTTCCCAGTCTACATTGCCCACGTAGGACAGGTTTCTAAATATTTATGACTTCACAAATATCAATGCAATGAAAAACAATCTGCGGTGGATTGGCACCCTGCCCAGGATTGTTTCCTGCCTTGTGCCCTGTGTTGGCTGGGATTGGCTCCAGCAGACCCCCGTGACCCTGTGTTCGGATTCAGCGGGTTGGAAAATGGATGGATGGATGGATGAAAAACAATTGGTCCACTGTTGGACAAACAGGTTGGAAATCTACAACTGTCCTCCTGGATGTCAAGTTTCATTAAAAAAGCATAGGCCTTTTCAGTGTAGGCTAGAGAGTTTAACTCTATATAAACTGAACACATTCTCTTGTCCCGTGGTTTGAAAACAGGAACCAGTAGCCAGTGTAAAGGAATTGTTCCATGTTGTATTGAAGACTCACCTTATTCAAAATGACCCCACAATATCAAAGTCTTTCAGTAAATCTTGTTGGATGCCATCCATCCTGGGAGCTTCACCACTATGGAGCTTTGTAATCAGTAGTGAATGTCAAATGAATATTGAATGTCAAATAACACTACCTTAGTCCCAGTACCAGCTAATGTCATAGGGACTTCACAGAATGTCTCATCTATACATTCTCCACACCAGGGAAGAGGACAAATTCATGGATACATTGGTTCAAACCCTTTCCCTTTTCCTTGATTGGAACAGCTGCCCCTTCCTCCTGTTTGAACCTAAATGATTGCTTTCATGCACAAGTGCTTCTCCTTTTCATTGTAAGAAACACGAAAAAGCAGAGATAAGTAATGTACTTTATTAAAACTTCAACACCTTTATGAAAATAAAGCATCTGTCTATCCATTTTCTAAACCCACTTCATCCTGAGCAGGGTCATGGGGAAGCTGGAGCCTTACCCAACAAGCATAGCGAGCAAGGCAAGAATAGTCACTGGACAGTGCACCAGTCCATTGCAGGGTAAACTCTCACACACACAAGGGTCAATTTAGCAATGCCAATCCACCTAACCTGCATGTCTTTGGACCATGGGAGGAACTCCACACAGACACGGAGAACATGCAAGCTCCACCTAGAGAGGACCTGGGATGTGAACCCTGGTCTCCTTACTGTGAGGCAGCACAACTACTACTGCATCACTCAAAAATAAAGTATGGTCAATGATAATCATTGTTATTAATTTTTGGGCAGTACCATAGCCCTTTAAATAAGCCCAGTGTTTTTTAAAGACTAGGCTTATTTAAAGGGTTATGGTACTGCCCAAATGTTTCTGCCTCCTCTTTTCTGGAATCATCATGTAATCATACAAAGAAAATATTGTGTCTATGGAAGTCCTGTGGTTTGATGTGAAGGTGTCATCAAGATTTAATAATAATAATAATAATAATATATATATATATATATATATATATATATATATATATATATATATATATATAGCTTCCGGCTGGGGAGAGGACGCAGGAGCTGGCTCTTCGCTGCTTCTCCACGCTATATCTCTGCTTTTATCTTGCTTTGCCTTTGTTTAAACTTTTTATGTTGCATTTTGAGATTTACTGCTAATGTAAAGTGCCCCTATAAATAAAATGCATTATTATTATTATTATTAATATTTTTAATTCCACAAAAAATATATAATAACATTTGTGTTTACATAAAATTTTGATATGGAAGATACCAGTGATGTCTGCTCACAAATCAAACATATTTGCTTTGTTGCAACTGCTGCTTGTCTAGTTGGCTTGTTAAAGTGATCACTTTGAAAACATATTAAAGATTTATAAAACTGTTTCTAACAGTGCACAGCATTTTCTGCCTGTCAACTCAAGTGCATTGCATCTCAGTCAAACATTGTTAAACGGTGGGTATCTGTGTCAATGAATCTCCATGTCTGCTTGCTTTGATAGTAATACAAAAGGTGCTAATTTAATGTTTCAGTAGCTGAAGATTTATTCCACATTGCCTGTATCAACAGCAACTGCTAAATAAAATATTTCCAAGCTAAATTTGGAAGAATGACTAATGAATCATATAGTATTTTAAATCATTTTATTTTGTATTGCATGGGTTGGAACAAATCCTGCGCGGATAGTGCCACTTCTACACTTTGGAACCATTGCCCACCTAAAACGTTTGTGCAGAGCTTCAAGCAATTTGGTACCTAAATCCCACCGATGATGGATATAGTTTATGGTGAGGACCAGACACCTCTGGATGGGATCCCCATACTGGTATTGTTTGCGGTCTCCAATCAACCTACCGTTCATGTCTTTGAAGAGAACACTCTGGTACACCAGAGTAGCGGGAGATAACTGACGCGAACACACGGATGTGCAAATTCTGTACAAAAGTGTGGAAGGCACAGAATCGAACCTGCTGCCTGGGGCCATGTTAGCCAGATTGTGTTCTCGGAATGACATGACGGGATCTAGAATTTTATAAAGTGTTTTATATAGTAACACGTACTTCACTTTTTCAACACTTGTTGATTCAGTACCGGATCGCAGTTATATATTTCACATTCTCAGATTTCCAAACGCTTTTTAAAAATTCCAAAATCTCCACAATTCAAAAATGACATTTTTAAACGCGGTGTGGCTTTTTTGTACTTATTAAACGACATGAATTTTAAAACGTCCGTTCATAGATTACTAAATAATTATCCCTCCTGACGGTAGAGGGCGCCATATAAAATGTTGTTAGCTTTTGACACGAAGTGAACGGATGTAGACGTAATTTCACGGAAGCCGGAGCCGGGTGAGTAGTTAAGCTTCTTGGGATTTGTGGACGTTAGTGCACGTGTCAAGAAGATAGTTTAATCATTGTGTAACTCTGATTTTACCAGAGGTGTTAACGAGCTGTTTTACTATAAAAATGAGCCTGAAAAGAATACTCTGTAGATAAGACAGTATTGACAAAATGTGTTATTCCCTTTATAAGTAACGCGAGGAGAGAGGGGATCATGGGTGTAACGTTACAACCTCCCTTTAGTCGGTTCATATAAAGTACCTTTCAGGTACTGAATGAGAAATTTTAGAACGTCGGTGTACTAAAAAAGCTGATTTTTAATTAAGGTTCCTTCGTAGTTAGACACCCATAGTGGTGGCTGTGCGCTGGTATCTGGACAGTTGCGATATAAACAAGTAAATGCCCACTCTTGCCAAATTACTAATGTGCATAGTTCATTGTCATATTCTGTTTTTCACGGCTTAACGTAACCAGAAGTTCTGGCTGACACACTTGGAACAGGCATTGTAGTTATGAACCAAAAACTAAGCAGCAAAAGTGAAGCTAAAAATGTACCTATATACACCATGTTTCTTTTTACATCCTTAGCAGGGCCAGCAAATGGATTGGTTTATGTAAGATTACACAGTGATAGACTCAACAGCCAACGAGGATTTAAACTTGAAGTAAATATACAATATAGCGTATATATAGTGCATTTGACATTTTTTCTGAGGACCATCTACGTATTGCTTTATTTAGACTTCTAATCAGCCTGTAATATTTTTGTCCTCCTTTTCTACAAGCATGGTTTTGAAATATGCTGCATCTGGAAGGTTGCCGGTTCAAATTCTGTTACTAGCAGAAGGGATTTTACACCGTTGTGCCCTTGAGCATGACCCTTAACCTGAAAATTGCTCCAAAGGTGGTGCGAAAAGACAGTTTCCTCTTGGGTATTAATAAAGTGTATCAGAAATAATAATAATAAATCTACTGTAGGTTAGCCACTACTTGGTATGGTTAAATTCAAACTGAAAAGTTTGGTTTATGTGGATTCCTGAAAAGGCAGCTTTAGTTTTAGTGTAACACTATAAAGTGAAATTGGATGAAGGAACAGAATAACTTGTTACCATTGAAAACCTTTGGATGTTCAATTAGCTGTGCTTTGGTCTGCTTTTGAGAATCACACTTATATTTTTTTATTTGAAAGCATTAGCTCATTGCTGAAGGTGTTGTACGTACTTGTGTCTAAATTTGAAAATGAAACGGTATGCAAGTGGGTCTGGCCTTTCCTGATTACAATGGGCTCCAAGTGGTTTCTACTTTGTAAGCTGTATATTTGTCCTCCGATATTGTCTTAGTGTACATTACATCACTATTTACATATATTCTTATGTTGATATACTTTATTAATCGCTGAGGAGAAATTGTCTTATTGAGTGTCTAAATGATGAAAATAAAGAAATGTTTTACTTAGATACATACATATAGAGTATATGGCATTTATTTGGAAAACTTTAATATGTGTACAGTGATATGTAAATACAACAATTACTCAAATACGTTTTATTGATTTAGCAATGCCCAAGCTTGCTTTATTAACATCCCTTATATCTGTAACTTGTTTAACCAAATCTTCTACCTTGTTACACTGAAATGTGTTCCTGCTTGTCACAATGTTGATTGATCAGTCCCAGCTGTAGTGAACACAAGGTAGCAGCTAACAATGCAGTGTCAGTCCGCTGTAGACTATACACGTACTCATTTGTACCTATCCCTTATTTGGAGTCTTTAAACAATACAAAACAATGGAAAATTCTGGAAAAAGAGAATGCAACAAAAAAGCAGAGGAGGGTAAAGAAATTTGCTCAAATTGACTCAGAGCTTAACCTTAGACGATTGCCCTTTAGAACTACTTCAGGGTATCCAGCTCCAAGGGTATAAGAAGGGTACTTTCCTCAATATGATCTTCTAGCTTCCTTCTCCAAAGATACAGAATTGTTTCATGCACCTACCTTGAAGGGAACATGTAGCCACTGCTTAATGGATCGAGGTCCCTTCTACTTACAGATCCAGCACCCACTTACAGATGAGTAATTTTGTCAGTCAGTGGAAAGGGTTCAGCTTTTGGCTAAATGTTTAAATTGTTATTTTAGGTGCTATTACATCTGATTGTATCTCTGCAGAACTGTTTATCTTTGACTAACACCTCTTGGAATGCTGAGGGAGGCGTGGGTGGTGTTGGCTCCCTGTATCCCTGTCAATGTACCACTGAAAGCTTGGCAAAATGGGTCAATGCAGAGTTTGTCCTACATTACAATTGTTGTTGTGTTTAGTAGTGATAGATAAATAATTTCATTATTCTGTTCATTCAGAGTGATATTATTGTTAGGTTTTGCAATACTTTTAAATTCCTGATATCTCAGCTACAGAAAGTGTTAATAGCATGATAAACAAGACTAAGTGTGATAAAAGAAAATTTATAAGAAAATGATGCTAAAACAATATTAGCTTAAAAAATACTCCGAAGTGAATCTTACAAAAAATGTGAAGTATTCCAAAAGAATATGTACGTTATATTTGGACACTATCAGTGTTTTAGTCTATAACAGTGATCTGGAAGAAGTGCCACCATTTCTGTTCTGGGTATTGGATTTGAGGTTTTGAGTGTTTTGGGTGTGATTTAAGGAGGCACTTGGTCTGGTCTGTCCTTGAACTAAAAAAGAAGAGTTATGTTTCCTCAATGTAGAATCACCAGATAGAAGGGATGAATGTGAGGATGAAAAAGAATATTTCTTATTGTAAAAGGTACTGTACAAGAAGAGGAAGCGTTACTGAGTGATAGTCATTTTTGTACATATTTCTCATAATGTTGTAAGTCTTTGAACATTTTCTTGTATTTTTAATTATTAATAGTGGACACAAGCTCTGAAAAAAATTAGCACAGTCTTCTAACATCTCCATATTGGGGTTTTAATTATCAGAAGCTTTAGGTCATAAAATATTGAAGTATTTTGTCTGATAGATAACATTCAGTTAAAAACATGGGATTCAAATTTAAACTACTCTACTTATTATTCAGCTTGGTCAGCTGAAGCTTGTGAATCATAGGTATTATAAAAGTAGGTAGCAGGATCAGCTCCTAATAATTCTTCAAATTGTTCTGGGAAAAGCTAAACATATTTTGCCACACAAAAGGCATGGTGTAAATATGTCAGAAAAATCACTGATCTTGAGAAGTACATGAAAACATCAGTATAAGAAGTATTTGCATCCTGCAAGTAGAGCCAGATATAACGGTAGATAGTATCCATGCAGATGCTGAACTAATTATATTTATTGTTAGTTCCAAGACAGGTTAAGTAATGTACTCAGAGTTGCATAGTGAATTTGTGATAAAGAATGGCCCGTTAAACTTGCTTTTTCAAAGTCCAGTAATTATGTGACTAGGCCGCAGTGCCTGCCTATTTAATATATAGTAATTATGCTCTGCATTCTATAGTGTTACTGTCTTCTTAGCCTTTGTTAAGTAACTTTCCAGTATTTACAATCACTCTAATTTTGATAATAGGTGGATTGACTGAAGAATGCTGTATGTTTAAGGCAGTTCATTGTACCAGATGTATGCAATCAATGTTTTGATTATATGAAAAAGAAGAATTAAAATACTTTGAAAAGTGAAAAAGAAGTTATACTTTTTATTTTTGTATGTGTATTACCTGTTTTGTGAAAGTAAACATTGGCTGTCTTTACTCGCATATTCTTATAAATTAAGAGTAAATTTCTGTTTTATTGAAAATTGTGCCTAGATTGATTTGTACTTGCTTAAAATATTTTTTTAATCCTTATAAAAATAGTCATGTTTGTTAGCAACACTCAAGAGTGTGTGTTGTCATTTAAAATATAACTTAAGTATATGTGTGTATTGAAAAAGCAAGAGTTCCAAATATAATTACAGTAATCCCTCACCTATCGCGGGGGCTACGTTCCAGAGCCCCCCGCGATAGGTGAAAATCCGCGAAGTAGCGACCTATATTTATTTTATTATTTATACATATTTTAAGGCTTAATAAACCCTTCCCACACTCTTATAAACCTTTCTCACTCTCTTGTTAACCTTTCCCACGCTCTTATAAACACTTCCTATGCTCTTAAACACTTTCTGCATTCTTAAACACCGCAGACCAACACTGCACACTGCACGCAGCGATCAGACGTCAATGTGTCTGCACTCGCTTTATGAAGGGGGGCAGCTGAACTCTGAGCAGAGCAGAAATGGACTTTGTGCTGCTTCTGCCAAAATGCCTGCTTGTCGCTCTGCGCGTTCAGAAGGAGGAGGAGGAGTGGGGGTGTGTGAGGGCTGAACGCACGTTCGCTCAAACCCCCCTCCCTGGAGGCGCAGTACGCTCCTGCCACTTCGCATTGTCAAGGGGGTGGGGAGCTGAATGAACGCTAAGGAGAAGTGGACTTTGTGCTGGCTTTGTGCTGCTTGTCGCTCTGCGTGTCAATAATTTAAAAGCCTGTACATCACCAATTTTCCTGTCTCACTGTCTTGTCTTGCGTGAAGTTAAAATGTTTTATAATAGTGAGATGTTATTCATATCCTTAGCCCGACATCCACATATCATATGTGTTAACAAAGTGTGTTTTATAAGTTTACATGTGTTTAAAGCATGTGGGATGGGTATTTTAAGGCTTAAACTATAAAAATGTTTATTTATATGGTCTTTCTATATTGCGGATTTTCTCCTGTTGCTGATGGGTCTGGAACATAACTTCCGCGATAGGCGGGCAATCACTTGTATTTAAAAACCCGCGAAGTCGTGAATCCGCGAAAAGTGAACCGCGAAGTAGCGAGGGATAACTGTAAGTTGGGTAATTTCAGTAATATATAGCAGAGATACAAAATGAAAAAGAAGTTATTTTTCCAAGTCCTGTGAAAATGTAAAAGGTAAGTAAAATTAATTAAATAAAATATTTTGATCAATATAATGCCTGACCAAGGTTTCTAATAAAATGCTCAGATTTTAGCAAGGTCCAATGTTTACAAAAATCTCAGTATTTTATATTCAGATATTTAAAATCATGACCATTTTCATGACTATATTTTCTACCAATACCCTAAATTGTTATGGAAATATGTACAGTGCTTCTGGAAAGTATTCACAGCGCATCACTTTTTCCACATTTTGTTATGTTACAGCCTTATTCCAAAATGGATTAAATTCATTTTTTTCCTCAGAATTCTACACACAACACCCCATAATGACAACGTCAAAAAAGTTTACTTGAGATTTTTGTAGTACTAGGGTGTTGTACCGTGTTAGCCATTATGAATGTAGAGAAAAGCCAAGCAAAATGACACCTTTTATTGGCTAACTAAAAAGATTACAATATGCAAGCTTTCGACTAAAAAGATTACAATATGCAAGCTTTCAAGGCAACTCAGGCCCCTTGAAGCTTGCATATTGTAATCTTTTTAGTTAGCCAATAAAAGGTGTCATTTTGCTTGGCTTTTCTCTTGAGATTTTTGCAAATTTATTAAAAATAAAAAAATTGAGAAAGCACATGTACATAAGTATTCACAGTCTTTACCATGAAGCTCAAAATTGAGCTCAGGTGCATCCTGTTTCCCCTGATCATCCTTGAGATGTTTCTGCAGCTTAATTGGAGTCCACCTGTGGTAAATGCAGTTGATTGGACATGATTTGTAAAGGCACACACCTGTCTATATAAGGTCACACAGTTGACAGTTCATGTCAGAGCACAAAACAAGCATGAAGTCAAAGGAATTGTCTGTAGACCTCCGAGACAGGATTGTCTCGAGGCACAAATCTAGGGAAGGTTACAGAAAAATATCTGCTGCTTTGAAGGTCCCAATGAGCACAGTGGCCTCTATCATCCGTAAGTGGAAGAAGTTCGAAACCACTCTTCCTAGAGCTGGCCGGCCATCTTAACTGAGTGATCGGGGGAGAAGGGCCTTAGTCAGGGAGGTGACTAAGAATCCAATGGTCACTCTGTCAGAGCTCCAGAGGTCCTCTGTGGAGAGAGGAGAACCTTCCAGAAGGACAACCATCTCTGTAGCAATCCACCAATCAGGCCTGTATGGTAGAGTGGCCAGACGGAAGCCACTCCTTAGTAAAAGGCACATGGCAGCCTGCCTGGAGTTTGCCAAAGAAAGAAAACTCTTTGGTGTGAATGTCAGGCATCATGTTTGGAGGAAACCAGGCACCGCTCATCACCAGGCCAATACCATCACTACAGTGAAGCATGGTGGTGGCAGCATCATGCTGTGGGGATGTTTTTAAGCGGCAGGGACTGGGAGACTAGTCAGGATAAAGGGAAAGATGACTGCAGCAATGTACAGAGACATCCTGGATGAAAACCTGCTCCAGAGCGCTCTTGACCTCAGACTGGGGTGACGGTTCATCTTTCAGCAGGACAACGACCCTAGTAACACACAGCCAAGATATCAAAGGAGCGGCTTCAGGACAACTCTGTGAATGTCTTTTAGTGGCCCAGCCAGAGCCCTGACTTGAATCCGATTTGAACATCTCTGAAGAGATCTTAAAATGGCTGTGCACCGACACTTCCCATCCAACCTGATGGAGCTTGAGAGGTGCTGCAAAGAGGAATGGGCGAAACTAGCCAAGGATAGGTGTGCCAAGCTTGTGGCATCATATTCAAAAAGACTTAAGGCTGTAATTGCTGGCAAAGGTGCATCGACAAAGTATTGTGCAAAGGCTGTGAATACTTATGTACATGTGATTTCTCAGTTTTTTTATTTTTAATAAATTTACAAAAACCTCAAGTAAACTTTTTTCATGTTGTCATTATGGGGTGTTGTGTGTAGAATTCTGAGGAAAAAAATGAATTTAATCCATTTTGGAATAAGGCTGTAACATAACAAAATGTGGAAAAAGTGATGCGCTTTGAATACTTTCCGGATGCACTGTATGTATATATGTGTGTATCTATTCAGTAAAAATATATTTTTTCAGTCTTTCAGGTCAAGGTTTGTGAAGGTAAGGTTAGATGTCAGTGAGGAAGAGGAAGCCTAAGGTCAAATTTATTGGAATTACATATAAAATGACCTTGTGGAGCCCATAGTTCTTTTTTGGGGGAAATCTGAGGTAAAGGTTATCTGACCTTTGCAACTGGGCATTCTTTTGTACATTATAGTGTCAGACAGATGTTTACGATGTGGGTGCAAACTGGTCATTCATTTTTACATTATAGTGCCCAACATATGTTTAATAGTGTTGGTGCAGTTATGATAGATCTGGTGATGTCACTGTCTGTTGCCCTGTATAATGTTTAATTGAACACCAGGAGGAGTGATCAGTTAAAAGCTAGCTATATTGGCTGCAGCTGAGGGGGACAATAATACAATATAAAGGAGCCTTTCAAGCAGCCATGGTAAGAATTCAGTATGCTAAACTACTGATCTCAAATAATTGAACTTATTATTTGATCAAATGTTAAATCAGAATGAGTGTGGCATTTTGTTTTTGCACTCAAATACTCATTTTCATACGTTTTGAAAAATGTTAAATCAGATTTCTGGGATGTTGTGAGATTCTCTCAGTTGTGGCAACAGGAGATGTAAGGCATATAACAGTCTTGAGTAGATTGCCAGCCTAGCAGAGGATTCTAAGTCATTTTAGGGTATTGTTGTGTTTAACTTAACTTTCACAATATTTGAATTTAGAAGTAAAGTCAAGCAACCAGTGAAAATCTTTGTGTACTCTGAGAGAACATGAAATTTTGAGACTGCATCTAAGACTAAAATAATTTTGGAAAATGTATGTTGTCTGTTTAACACTAGAATTACCAGAGCCTACGAAAAAACTCGTAGATCCGTCCCACCTTAAATCGCTTTGCACCTCTCCATCAGCATCTTTTGTCCTGTAAATGTGTCGATACGCAGCAAGCAGCCTGCTATCACATCCCCCACCACCACACAGTTTTCTTAGCTCAAGTCTGTTTACCTGCATGTCAGTTGCTTTTGGAGTTGTATAGAGTGAGAAGTCAAGCAAAATGACACCTTTTATAAATACTATATCGTTATTTGGAACACATGCATTTCATGTGTGTTCCATGTCTACAACAATCTATGTACAGTAAACGCATCGTTAAAACAGAAATGTTTTTCATGTTTTAGTAATAATTGACAAAATGTAGACATGAAGTGTATAATGTGTTAAGCCTGAATTCCAAATATCAAATAAACACTTTCACAAAAGGTACAAATATAACAGAACAAGTGCGCTGCTGTTCAAGAATATAACTGCAGAAAAAGAACCCGCGTTAGGGTGCGACATTGACACGTGTTTGCTACGACTGCTTCGGTGGCGCAACGGTATCAACTGATGTTGACTGGTAATCAAAACTTCACAGGTTCGATCCCGGACAAGTCCGTTTTGAGAAGTGAGCTGCTCTTATCTTCTATACAAATAAAAGGCAAAGCCCTCACCGACTCACTTATCACTAATTTTCCGGCTTCCCGTGTAGGTAGAAGGCTGAAATTTGGCCGGCTCATTCCTTACAGCTTACTTACAAAAGTTAAGCAGGTTTCATTTCGTAATTCTACACATAATGGTCATAACGGTCGACAGTGTCCACCATGTTAAACTTTCTTATTTATGGCCCCATCTTCAAGAAATTTGGTACGCGGGTTCCCATTGCTAACTGAATCTTACTTACGTACATATATACGTCCATAGCCTGCAGCTCGGTTGCCGTGTGAGGCAGTGTTGGGTCCCCCATCCCCACGCCTCCCACGTAGTTGGCTGCTTGCCTATATAAGGCCATCCGTCGCACCGGTCTCTTCATTCCCTTCCTTGCTTTGCCACGTTATTCACGTCTCCCTGCTGATAACTGCATCCTTTTTATTTAATCCACGGCTTCTCCGCTGTTTTATTGTTCGTTTATTATGATTATAGTTATTGTGTAGGTATTTTAGACTTAGTTTACATTGTTCAGGTACCCATTTCCTTTATCGTTCTAACCGTACCCCCATTAACATGTCTATCGAGGTGATCACCATCGATCAAAGAACTGTCACTTACCGAGTGATTTCCATGCCTGGAGATGGCGACTGCCTTTTCCATTCTCTGTGTTACATATCGCACGGCCATATCAGGCTCACTCTTGATATCCGGAGGAACATTGTGTCTTATGTATTGAATGACTGGGACAGGTTCAAGGTGTGGACTGATGATGGTACAGGAGATAATTATACTACACAGGAGCACTATAAGAGTGAAATGCTTAAGCCCTTCACCTATGGTTCTGCATGTGAGTTGATGGCTGCTGCTGAATTGTTTGGTTGTCGCTTTCAAGTGTACCGAAATGGCCAAATATTTTACACCTTTGGACAACCGCCAATGCCTCTTAAACATCTTAGATTCACAGGTGACGATTTGAGTAGTGGACACTTTGATGTTTATGAATGTTTAAACTCTCAAAAGCTGGATGCAAAGTTATCGATGAAACCCATTTCAATTCAAACGCCTCCAATTTCCAGTAAGGCTCTGCTTCACAATGACAATAAGTCTCAGGGACAGACCCTACAAAAGGTTGGCATTGATTTGAGGCAAGATTGCTTTTCACATGGCCAACTATACGTTGCATGCTCAAGAGTAAGCTCAGCGCACAGCTTGGTTATATTACAACCGGAGGGCCGAACTGACAACGTGGTATACAAAGGGATCCTTAACAAATAATTATTGGTATGTTTTCCCTCAGTTTAAAAAGGTTTACTTTTCTTCTTAATAAAAATTTTAAAGCAGTACTTCGCCGCTGCGAAGCACGGGTATTTTGCTAGTTCTTACTATTTTAGAATAAAAACATACATTTGATTTCAGTCTGTAACAGCCGGTGTAAATGTATGATACTTGTAAAGGTTAGCTTTTGGTTTTTTTTTTTTTTTTTATTCAGTTTTATTCTCTCAATCGCATTCACAATTCCACCATTGCCCCCAAACCCCAATCTGACGCTGCTGTTTTTAAAATTAAGACGCGCTGTAACAGAGGTGAATTCAGACCATGACGACGGTTCTACATCGGAGCAAGAATGCACGTCACACTTTTGCCATCGCTGTACTTTGTATATGTACACGGGAAGCTCTGCAGTCTACTTGTGACTTTACGCTGTAGGAAGTAAGTAAATAAATAAAGGTAAAGTAAATAACATTCGATCTGGCTCTTATATACAAAGTACAGCGACGGCAGCTTCCACCTGCAGCTATAGACTCTCCACTCTAGTGTTTAGATCTGGACGGTGTATGTGCCCCAAAAAAAAGTTTAACTGCATTCTCGTACCATTGCTTGCGTACTAAAGTGCCAGCAGGCACTTTTTGTGGCATTACAGGTATTTTTTGAGCATGCCCGTGTCGATCAAACATAGGAAGCTCTGCAGTCTCCTTGTGACTTTACGCTGTAGGAAGTAAGTAAATAAATTAAGGTAAATAACATTCGATCTGGCTTTTATGTAAGTAACATAGTGAAAAGTCAAGCAAAATGACACTTTTTATTGACTAACTAAAAAGATTACAATATGTAAGCTTTCGAGGCAACTCAGGCCTCTTCTTCAGGCAAGATGTAAGTAACATATAAATGTTAATGTTTTGGGCACATGCACCATCCAGATCTACAACAACAACAACATTTATTTATATAGCACATTTTCATACAAAAAGTAGCTCAAAGTGCTTTACATAATGAAGAAAAGAAAAATAAAAGACAAAAAAAGAAATTAAAATAAGGCAACATTAGTTAACATAGAAAAAGGAGTAAGGTCCGATGGCCAGGGTGGACAGAAAAAACAAAAAAAAACTCCAGAAAGCTGGAGAAAAAAATAAAATCTGTAGGGGTTCCAGGCCACGAGACCGCCCAGTCCCCTCTGGGCATTCTACCTAACATAAATGAAATAGTCCTCTTTGTAGTTAGGGTTCTCACGGAAGTCACTTGACGCTGATGGTCATACAGACTTCTGGCTTTTAATCCATCCATCATTTTTGGAACATCATGGTACTTAGAGTAGCCACCACCAAAAGGACACCGGAAAAGGAAACAGAAGAGAGAATAGGGGTTAGTACAGATTTTAGAGCCAACTTGAATGGTTATTATAATGAATTGGATATACAGAGTATCAGGATTAAATTACAGTGAAGTTATGAGAAGGCCATGTTAAAATAATATGTTTTCAGCAGTTTTTTAAAGTGCTCCACTGTATTAGCCTGGCGAATTCCTACTGGCAGGCTATTCCAGATTTTAGGTGCATAACAGCAGAAGGCCACCTCACCACTTCTTTTAAGTTTTGCTCTAGGAATTCTAAGGAGACATTCAGTTGAGGATCTGAGGTTGCGATTTGGAATATAAGACGTCAGACATTCCGATATATAGGATGGGGCGAGATTATTTAAGGCTTTATAAACCATAAGCAAAATTTTAAAGTCAATCCTGAATGACACAGGTAACCAGTGTAGTGACGTCAAAACTGGAGAGATGTGCTCGGATTTTCTTTTCCTGGTAAGGAACTACTGCAGTCTGCACTAGTTGCAAACGATTTATTTCTTTTTTGGGTAGTCCTGAGAGGAGTGCGTTACAGTAATCTAGTCGACTGAAGACAAACGCAAGAACTAATTTCTCAGCATCTTTCAATGATATAAGAGGTCTAACTTTTGCTATGTTTCTTAAGTGAAAAAATGCTGTCCTAGTGATCTGATTAATATGCGATTTAAAATTTAGATTACAGTCAACAGTTACCCCTAAGCTTTTTACCTCCGTTTTGACTAAACACTAGAGTGGAAAGTCTATAGCTAAAGGTGGAAGCTGCTGTCGCTGTACTTTGTATATAAGAGCCAGATCGAATGTTATTTACTTATTTACCTTTATTTATTTACTTCCTACAGCATAAAGTTACAAGTAGACTGCAGAGCTTCCCGTGTACATATACAAAGTACAGCGATGGCAAAAGTGCGACGTGCATTCTTGCTCCGATGTAGAACCGTCATCATGGTCTGACTTCACCTCTGTTATAGCGCGTCTTTATGTGAAAACAGCAGTGTCAGATGGGGAGGGGGGGTGTGGGATGGTGAATGCGACTGAGAGAATAAAACTGAATAAAAAAAAAAAACAAAGCTAACCTTCACAAGTATCATAAATTTACATCCACTGTTACAGACGGAAATAAAATATGTTTTTATTCTAAAATAGTAAGAATAAGAGCAGCTAACTTCTCAAAATGGACTCATCCAGGGTTGAACCCATGAAGTTTTGAGTACCAGTCAACAGTTGATACCGTTGTGCCACGGAAGCAGTCTTAGCAAACACGTGTCAATGTCGCACCCTAACGCGGGTTCTTTTTCTGCAGTTATATTCTTGAATAGAAGTTCACTTGTTCTGTTATATTTGTACCTTTTGTGAAAGCGTTTATTTGATATTTGGACTTTAGGCTTCACACATTAAACACTTTGTATCTACATTTTGTCAATTATTACTAAAACATGAAAAACATTTCTGTTTTAATGATGTGTTTACATAGATTGTTGTAGATACGGAACACACATGAAATGCATGTGTTCCAAATAATGATACGGTATTTATAAAAGATGTCATTTTGCTTGACTTCTCACTCAATACAACTCTTAAGCAACTGACATGCAGGTAAACAGACTTGAGCTGAGAAAACTGTGCGACGGTGGGGGATATGATAGCGGGGTGCTTATCGACACATTTACAGGACAAAAGATGCTGATGGAGAGGTGCAAAGCGATTTATGGTGGGACGGATCTACGAGTTTTTTCGTAGGCTCTGGTAATTCTAGTGTTAAAGCATGCTCCTTTCTCATTTTCATTTAAAACTTATAAACACTACCATATTATTTTTTTAAGAACTTCATTTGTCTAAAGTACTACATATTCACAAGCACATGTGCATTAATCAGTACAAATTCTGATGTCTAATAAATCACTCTTTATGGAAAAACCTTTCAGTTCGGCCTGATGTCAAGACAACATTAAGGGTTTCCAGAGCAATCTGTCTACACATCTTATATGAAATATGTCCCAATAATTTTCAGTTCTGACATCAGACTCCTCTCATTTTCTGTACTGCTTTTCTTTGGTAGGGGCTGGGTAATCATGAATGGTAACCCAAAGAAGCTTTTTGGAGCCTCAGTTTCCCTTCAGGACTTGCAAATAAAATGGTGTTGGAGTTACATGAAGGAAAACCGTGGTTACTGCCACAAAATAAGTATTATGGTAGGACTACCTGTGTTTAGTTATAGTGCTTTTGGTTAATCAGAAGTACTATGTAACTAAGTACTTTTCTGTATAAAATATTTGTAATTTTTATTTTATCTTGCTAATAGTATTAATTTGAGCTGTTACTATTGAACATGCCACATGCAGTTGCCCATGAGTGAAATATTTCTGCTACAGATCAATTCCTGCTTTTCTTAGAGACTTGGCTTTTGTTGATGGTCCTTTACAAAACTGAATTTTACAGTTTTACAGGAAACTGTATTCTTTTGAATTGAAACTGGTAATAAGTAGAAATAATGTGAATTTTGAGTATAATTATCATTAGATGTTTATGATGTTCATTTGTTTATGTTGTTCACTCATGCGTTTTCTTTGTTTTTCATTAGTTGTTTGTTCAAACTTCATTTATTTATTTTTTTCCATACCCATAGCCAGACCTTAAAGTTCTAATAAGAAATTTTGTTTTCCTTTAACTTATTACAAACAGAAATGATGTTTACAGACTGCACACTTACAAGGCCCATATAATGAATTGATAATTTAAGCATTGTACAGAAAAGAACAAGTGAAAAGAAATAATTTTGTGTAGTCCAAACAGCATGGACAGTGGAAAACATTTACAGTCAGGAGAAGCGAATTTTGGTGGGATAGTAGGTCCTTTGTGACATTGGTGTGAAAGAGACTGCAACAGAAATCCGTATTGAAGGACATCACCAACAGCAGTATCCGGTTATGTAACAGAGGTGATTTAAATTTGATTGACTCAAAACTAAAAACTACAAAAAATCTTGACTCTCCATTAGCATCAAAGCAAAAAATTAGTGCTGTTTCAGTATATAGTATAAATGAAATGCATGTATGGCCAAGTACTTCATGCTGCCACTGTTTGACTACCTATGAATCTTGCTTCATAGGTTATGTCAAATATAACATCACAATAGGCAGTGAAAAGCTAAAAATCAGTTTCTTTTTGAATTTGTCACATTTTGCATGTGATTTTGCAATTCTAAAACTTACTAAAAACAGGTATTTGGGTTTGATTGTTTTTTTTAAGTTTTTTGGGACTAGGGAGTGTAGAAAGAAAGAATTCAAGAAAAGAAAATTGATTATTAAGGATTTTGGCAACACATTACTCAGAAAAGGGTCTAGATTAAAATAAACGGGAGGGAAAAGTATCTTTGTGAAGTGCAGCATGTCTAAACACAATCCAAGATAAGGCAAAAAGACAAACTCTAAAATAAATGCTGTAATCCAGCGAGACAATGAAATTGTTACGTTGAGAAATAAAAATGCAGTAGTTGCTACCTATGATGACATCGGAAGCAACTATGCTGGTTTTGTCAATGCTGTTATTTTACCTTTACGAGCGCTCATGAAATAATCTGGAGCAGCACACTGACTGATGGGAATTGTAGTTCCTGCGTTGGCATTTGCAGGCAGGGCTCTTGCTAACTGCATCTTCTTTAAATTTTTTCTTTGTCTACTCCATATCTCATTTTTCTGTATATCTTGTCACGTTGTCTCTGTTTTTCCTGTGCTGGGCAGCTGCCCTTCTCCACTTGCCTCCAGCCCCAGCGTTTACAGATTTGCTGCTCTGCTTGCAGCATTCATTTTAATAAAGTGAACACCCCATTTCTCCATGCTGTAACAGCTCAGGCAAAGAAAGGATGTGGTGTGTAAGAATACCTCACTCGCTACAGCTTTATTCTTCTTCTTTCGGCTGCTCCCATTAGGGGTTGCCACAGCGGATCACCTTCTTCCATATCATTCTGTCATCTACATCTTGTTCTGTTACACCCGTCACCTGCATGTCCTCTATCACCACATCCATAAACCTTCGCTTAGGCCTTCGTCTTTTCCTCTTCCCTGGCAGCTCTATCTTTAGCATCCTTCTCCCAATATACCCAGCATCTCTCCTCTGCACATGTCCAAACCAACGCAATTTCGCCTCTCTGACTTTGTCTCCCAACCGTCCAACTTGACTGACCCTCTAATGTACTCATTTCTAATCCTATCCATCCTCGTCACACCCAGTGCAAATCTTAGCATCTTTAACTCTGCTACCTCCAGCTCTGTCTCCTGCTTCCTGGTCAGTGCCACCGTCTTCAACCAATATAACATAGCTGGTCTCTCTACCGTCCTGTAGACCTTCCCTTTCACTCTTGCTGATATTCGTCTGTCACAAATCACTCCTGACACTTTTCTCCACCCATTCCACCCTGCCTGCACTCTCTTTTTCACCTCTCTTCCACAATCCCTGTTACTCTGTACTGTAGATCCCAAGTATTTAAACTCATCCACCTTTGCCAACTCTACTCCCTGCATCCTCACCATTCCACTGACCTCCCTCTCATTTACACACATGTATTATCTTGTTCCTATTGACCTTCATTCCTCTCCTCTCTAGAGCATATCTCCACCTCTCCAAGTTCTCCTCAACCTGCCCCCTACTATCGCTACAGATCACAATGTTATCAGCAAACATCATAGTCCACAGGGACTCCTGTCTAATCTCGTCTGTCAACCTGTCAATTACCATTGCAAATAAGGAAGGGCTCAGAGCCGATACCTGATGTAATCCCACCTCCAACTTGAATACATCTGTCACTTCTACCGCAGACCTCACCATAGTCACACTTACCACGTACATATCCTGTACAACTCTTACATACTTCTCTGCCACTCCCGACTTCCTCATACAATACCACAGCTCCTCTTGAGCCACCCTGTCATATGCTTTCTCCAGGTCCACAAAGATGCAATGCAACTCCTTCTGGCCTTCTCTAAACTTCTCCATCAACATACTCAGAGCAAACATTGCATCTGTGGTGCTCTTTATTGGCATGAAACCATACTGCTGCTCACTAATCATCACCTCACTTCTTAACCTAGCTTCCACTACTCATTCCCATAACTTTATGCTGTGGCTCATCAATTTTATTCCCCTGTAGTTACTGCAGTCCTGCACATCCCCCTTATTCTTAAATATCGGCACCAGTACACTTCTTCTCCACTCCTCAGGCATCCTCTCACTTTCCAAGATTCTGTTAAACAATCTGGTTAAAAACTCCACTACCATCTCTCCTAAACACCTCCATGCTTCAATAGGTATGTCATCTAGACCAACGGCCTTTCCATTTTTCATCCTCTTCATAGCTGTCCTTACTTCATCCTTGCTAATCTGCGGAGGTGAGAGGACGCTGGCGTTGATTGTTCGCCGCTTCTCCCTCTGACTCTTTGTTTAATGTTTTTATGTTTAATGTTTTTACTATTATTTATATTTTACTAACTTTATTAATTTACTATTTTTCTTTTAGTGTTCATTAGTAAGTTTCGTATTTTTTCTGAAAGCTTTCTTGTACTGTTTTAATCGTTTGCCGTGGATTTTACGGATTTTATCAAGGTTTTGTTGCCTACTCACTTGCTGCCTGGATATACTGTTCTACCGTTTGCTGTGGACTTTATGGATTTTATTAAGCTATGCTAAGGTAAGCTTTTTGTTGTCTACTCACCTGTTGCCCGGATATACTGCTTTAGATTTTCAGCACTGTCTGGACAGCATTCCTCCCTACCTCTTCAGTCTGAATGGCGTTCAGTTATTCTAACTCACAACTCCGCCGACTTAATCCTGCAACCACTCCTGAAATGAACATCTCCATCATCAAAGAACTGGGACTTCTTCGCCGTCCTTGTTACATTCACAGAGGATCCAGCCGAAAGTTCGTCTTCCATAACCAACCAAAGTGTTCTGCTACCAACATTCCTTCTTTCTGGTCATCTGTCGCACGTTTGACGCGTCATCAGAGCACAGTCGCTCCAATGACTATCAACACTGGAAGTATCGTGAGATCTCTGGACTCTAGCATGGGATACACCCGAGCCACTGACAGAAATATCGCGAGGTCTTCACATCCCCGGCTGGATTTATTTTGTGGAACGGATTCTAAGCTGCGTGGAGTGGATTTTAATGTTCTGCGTCCTGTACAGAGATTTACTTCACAGTCATTGGTTAAATTTGAACTATTTAATTCTCAATCTATCAGCAATAAATCCATACTGATTGAAGAACACATCAGGGAAAAAGGACTTGACTTCATGTGTCTGACAGAAACCTGGCACCAGTCAGAGGTTTACTCTGCCTTAAATGAAGCCTGTCCACTTGGCTACAGTTACTTGGAGGCATCTCGCAGCACTGGGCGTGGTGGTGGACTAGCTGTTATCCACCGTCAGGACCTGGGGTTGTCCCCTATCTCGATACCTGCAATATCTTCCTGTGAGTGCCTTGCATTTAAATGTAAGCCCCCGTTTCCCCTGACTGTTCTCCTTATCTATCGACCTCCAAAACCCAATTCTGCCTTTATTCCGGAAATTACTGATCTTCTCACAACACTCTGTGCTACTTCTGCCAACATCATAATCTTAGGAGATATAAATATTCATGTTGACAATCCCACAGGTTATCTCACTGCTGATTTCCTTGAGCTGCTAGATTCTCTCAACCTACAACAACATGTTGATGTTCCCACACATTCTAGGGGTCACACTCTTGACTTGGTCATTTCAAACTGTGCCCCAATCAGGAATCTACAGGTATTTGATCTTGGTATTTCAGACCACAAAGTTGTGTAATTGGAGCTGCCCTTTTTCTCCTCCCGTATCAAACCAAAACGACAGATCTACTTCAGAAATCTGAAGAATATCAATGTGGATGCCTTGGCCTTGGACCTTACATTTCTCTCCTCTGACTTTATCAGCTCCCTCTCTGTTGCTGACCTCGTGGATTTTTACAACCAGTCCCTGAGCAGTCTCCTGGACTTCCACGCCCCTTTAACATCTAGGTCCATCTCATTCTCGTGCTCAGCACCTTGGTATACCTGCGAGCTGCGAAAAATGAAGGCGGCTGGGCGTGTCCTTGAGCGGCGGCTCAAGGCCTCTGGGCTGACTGTCCATAAACAGGCTTACAGAGAACACATGAGAGCGTATGCAGAAGCTCTGAAGGTTGCACGGTCCAAGTTTTATTCCACCATCATCAGAAATGGCTCCAGCAACCCTAAAAAACTTTTTTCAACCATAAATCATCTTCTCAAACCTCCTTTACCTGCCCATTCTGAGACCACTGATGACAGATGCAACATGTATATCAACTTTTTTACAACAACAACAACAACAACAACATTTATTATTTATATAGCACATTTTCATACAAAAAGTAGCTCAAAGTGCTTTTTAAACAAAAAGTTGATAATATCCGTTTACACCTCTCTACCAAGGATATCTTGCCCTTCCCAACTGTTGACTCATTGTCTGAGACCGTCAATCCTCTTTGCTCTTTCTCTGTTGCCACACGGGAAGAGGTGGAGGATGTCATCAGGAAAATGAAACCGTCTACTAGTTCCCTGGACCCTTTCCCCTCACCCTTGCTGAGGGCCAACATTTCTGCCATCTCTCCACTTATCACCAGGATAATAAATCAGTCCCTCCTGGCTGGCCATATTCCTTCTGCACTAAAAACTGCTGTCATCAGACCTCTACTGAAAAAATCCACCTTGGATCCTGAAGTTCTCTCCAATTATAGGCCCATCTCCAATCTTCCGTTTCTCTCCAAAGTTCTGGAAAAAATAGTTGCTGCACAACTTCACGATCATCTCAAACTGAACAATCTGTTTGAAAAGTTTCAGTCTGGTTTTCGCCCTGGCCATAGCACCGAAACAGCCCTGGTCAGGGTCACCAATGATCTTCTGATGACGGCAGATACTGGTTCACCTTCACTACTTATCCTCCTTGACCTGACAGCTGCTTTTGACACAATAGACCATAACATCCTTCTTCACCGCCTGCAATACACTATTGGACTCTCAGGAATTGTTCTAAATTGGTTTACATCATACCTGACTGGCAGAACTGAGCATGTCGCCCTTGGCAGCGCAAAGTCCCACACCCACAACGTCACCTGTGGTGTTCCACAGGGCTCTGTGCTGGGCCCTATCCTTTTTACTATCTACATGCTCCCCCTTGGAACTGTCATTGGCAGACATGGTTTATCGTTCCATTGCTATGCCGATGACACCCAGCTTTACCTCAGGACTACTCCCACCTCCTCTACTGTTCCTCTGCCAACATCTACATTGTCTACCTGCCTGGAGGAGATAGAGGCATGGATGAGGCTCAGTTTTCTTTAGTTGAACAGATCCAAAACAGAAGCCATCTTAGTTGGTACATCACATCATCTTTGCTCTTCTACCATCACCAGTATTACTTTCTCTGGCCAAAATATTCCTCTTTCCACATCTGTTACTAATTTGGGTGTTAGAATGGACTCCCAACTTACTTTTGACACCCACATCAAATATCTCTGTAAGTCATCTTTTTTCCATCTCAAGAACATCGCCAAACTCCGCCCATTACTCACCCTGGCAGATGCAGAGAAACTCGTCCATGCCTTTGTCTCTTCCAGGCTGGATTACTGTAATGCACTCCTCATTGGGATTCCTGGCAAGAGTATCCAGAGACTCCAGTATATTCAGAACAGCGCTGCCAGGATCCTGATGAGGGTGCGAAAGTATGATCACATCACCCCAATCCTGAAAACCCTTCACTGGCTCCCTGTTTCATTCAGAATAGAGTACAAGGTCTCCCTTCTTACCCATCAGTGCATTTATGGACATGCCCCTCTTTATCTACAGGAACTCCTTACCCCTCATAACTCCTTACGTTCCCTCCGCTCTGTACACACTAACACTCTTCAAGTCCCCAGAACTAAGCTCAGCAGCATGGGTGACAGGGCGTTTTCATCGGTGGCGCCGAGGCTGTGGAATGCCCTCCCTGATTACCTGAGAGCCCCACAGTCGACTGAGGCCTTTAAGCGAAACCTAAAAACTCATCTTTTTAGAAAGTCATTTTGTTAAAGTATTTTATAGACTCTTCTGTTTTTTTTTTATTTTATTATTCTATTTTTACTCTGTAGCACTTTGGGATTGCTAAAATATAAAGTGCAATATAAATAAAATTTATTATTATTATTATTATTAATCTGTTGCACTTCCTGATTCACTCTCTCCACATCATCCAACCTCTTCTCTCTTTCATTCTCTTCATTCATCAGCCTCTCAAAGTACTCTTTCCATCTGCTTAACACACTCTCCTCACTTGTGAGTACGTTTCCATCTTTATCCTTTATCACCCTAACCTGCTGCACATCTTTCCCAGCTTGGTCCCTCTCTCTAGCCAGGTCCTTTTCTTCCTCCTTAGTGTCCAAACTCTTATACAACTCATCATACGCCTTTTCTTTAGCCTTCGCCACCTCTTTCTTCACCGTGCGCCTTATCGCCTTGTACTGTTGTATACTTTCTGCATCTCTCTGACTATCCCACTTCTTCTTTACCATCCTCTTCCTCTGTATACTCTCCTGTATTTCCTCCTTCCTCTTTCCAGATGTCACGCCAAGCACCCTTCTTGCTGTCACCCTTACTACATCTGCTGTAGTTTCTCAGCTGTCTGGTAACTCTTCACTGCCACCCAGTGCCTGTCTCACCTCCTCCCTCTACTCAACCTTGCAGTCTTCCTTTTTCATCTTCCACCATTTGATCCTTGGTTCTGCCCTCACTCTCTTCCTCTTCTTGATCTCCAACATCATCCTACAGACCACCATCCTATGCTGTTTAACTACACTTTCCACTGTCACCACTTTGCAGTCTTCAATCTCCTTCAGATCAACTCTTCTGCATAGGATGCAATCTACCTGTGTGCATCTTCCTCCGCTCTTGTACGTCACCCTATGTTCCTCCCTCTTCTTAAAATACATATTCACCACAGCCATGTCCATCCTTTTGGCAAAATCCACTATCCTCTGACCTTCTTCATTCCTCTCCTTGACACCATACCTACCCATCACCTCCACGTCTCCACTGTTCCCTTCAGCAACATGCCCATTGAAATCCGCTGCAATCACCACTTTCTGTCCCTTGGGTACACTGTTCATCACTTCATCCAGCTCACTCCAAAAATCTTCTTTCTCACCCATTGCACACCCAACTTGTGGTGCATATGCAGTAACAACATTCATCATCACACCTCCAATTTCCAGCTTCATATTCATTACTCTGCCTGACACACTTTTCACCTCCAAAACACTCTTGACATACTGTTCCTTCAGAATAACTCATACCCCATTTCTCCTCCCATCCACGCCATGATAGAACAATTTGAATCCACCTCCGATCCACCTGGCCTTACTCCCCTTCCATTTAGTCTCTTGCACGCACAATATATCAACCTTCCTTCTCTCCATCATATCTGCTAACTCTCTCTCCTTACCAGTCATACTGCCAACATTCAAAGTTCCTACCCTCAGTTCCACTCTCTTTACTGTCCTCCTCTCCTCCTGCCTCCGGACACGTCTCCCCCCTCTTCTTCTCCTTCTTCTTCTTCTGCCAACAGTAGTCCAATTTCCGCCAGCACCCTATTGGCTAACAGTACAGGTGGAATTCATTGTTAACTCGGGGCTCAACCAATCCAGAATGGAAATTTGTATGGTTGTACGCATATTAATTTGGCAAAATTTTACACCGGATGCCCTTCCTGACGACACCTCCCCATTTATCCAGGCTTGGGATCGGCACGAAGAAACACACTGGTTTGTGCATCCCCTGTGACTTTATTACCGACAAAAAAAGTGTTAGCTAATATTCCTTTTTCATTAACATCACAATTATTATTAAATCAGTCAAAGCCTTTTTGAGATTTTTCATTTTTCAGGATTGGTTCTCTTAAATACTGATATATCGAAGTATCCTTTGCTAATGGATAACTGTAGCCCCAGATGGACCATCCTACCAAATTTCAGATTTTTAACTTGACGGAAAATAGTGTTTTTGTTGATGAGTGACTAAGTCAACTTTGCATTAAATATATATAAATTGCAAATGATAAAATCATGAGATACTTTGTGATACCCATTTCTGGGCTTCATCAGCGGGAAAGAAGTGCATTTCTAAAAATGAGCAAAACAATTCCAATAAAAAAATCCTTATAAATACTCAAACTCATTTTTGGGAGTAAAGATACTGCCATTATTTTGCATGTTGTAATTTGATATTCTGATTATTTTATCATATTCTATTTGCTCAAATGTAAGAGTTGTACGGGATATGTGTGAGGAAAGTGTGACTATGGTGAGGTCTGCGGTAGGTGTGACGGATGCATTCAAGGTAGAGGTGGGATTACATCAGGGATCGGCTCAGAGCTCTTTCTTATTTGCAATGGTGATGGACAGGTTGACAGACGAGATTAGACAGGAGTCTCCGTGGACTATGTTTGCTGATGACATTGTGATCCGTAGCGATAGTAGGGAGCAGGTTGAGGAGACCCTGGAGAGGTGGAGATATGCTCTAGAGAAGAGAGGAATAAAGGTCTGTAGGAACAAGACAGAATACATGCGTGTAAATGAGAGGGAGCTCAGTGGAATGGTGAGGATTCAGGGAGTAGAGTTGGCAACAGACAAGACAGACGGATATCAGCAAGAGAGAAAGGGAAAGTCTACAGGACGGTCGTGAGACCAGCTATGTTATATGGGTTGGAGACAGTGGCACTGACCAGAAAGTAGGAGACAGAGCTGGAGGTAGCAAAGTTAAAGATGCTAAGATTTGCATTGGGTGTGACAAGGATGGATAGGATTAGAAATGAGTACATTAGAGGGGGGCGGCACGGTGGCGCAGTGGGTAGCGCTGCTGCCTCGCAGTTGGGAGATCTGGGGACCCGGGTTCACTTCCCGGGTCCTCCCTGCGTGGAGTTTGCATGTTCTCCCCGTGTCTGCGTGGGTTTCCTCCAGGCGCTCCGGTTTCCTCCCACAGTCCAAAGACATGCAGGTTAGGTGGATTGGCGATTCTAAATTGGCCCTAGTGTGTGCTTGCTGTGTGGGTGTGTTTGTGTGTGTCCTGCGGTGGGTTGGCACCCTGCCCGGGATTGGTTCCCTGCCTTGTGCCCTGTGTTGGCTGGGATTGGCTCCAGCAGACCCCCGTGACCCTGTGTTCGGATTCAGCGGGTTGGAAAATGGATGGATGGACATTGGAGGGTCAGCTCAAGTTGGACCATTGGGAGACAAAGTCAGAGAGGCGAGATTGCGTTGGTTTGAACATGTGCAGAGGAGTGATGCTGAGGATAGAGCTGCCAGGCAAGAGAAAAAGAGGAATGCCTAAGAGAAGGTTTATGGCTGTGGTGAGAGAGGACATGCAGGTGATGGGTGTAACAGAACAAGAAGCAGAGGACAAAAAGATATGGAAGAAGATGATCCACTGTGGCTACCCCTAATGAGAGTAGCCGAAAGAAGAAGAAGATACTATTTGCTCAAAAACATATCTTCTTTTGTGTGTTTTATTGTTCTTTGAAATTACAGGTAGAAAGTAGTTTTGTTAATAGAATTGGTTTGAAATGGTTAATGAACTGATGGCATCCAACTCGATACAGTACAAAATTTAAGAATTGCCTGTTCTCCTTGCCACTTTTTCCTACAAAACACTAATCATAATAGTTATAACCCTTCTCCACTCTGAATTCTTACTCACTTGATCAAAGTCTGCCTGCATATGGTATCTTTAAAAACACTGTTTTTTTTGTGTGTTTGTTATGCTGCAAAATGTCGAGAAGCCTCCATATACAGTAATCCCTCGCTATATCGCGCTTCGCCTTTCGCGGCTTCACTCCATCGCGGATTTTATATGTAAGCATATTTAAATATATATCGCGGATTGTTTGCTGGTTCGCGGATTTCTGCGGACAATGGATCTTTTAATTTCTGGTACATGCTTCCTCAGTTGGTTTGCCCAGTTGATTTCATACAAGGGACGCTATTGGCAGATGGCTGAGAAGCTACCCAACACTTTTCTCCCTCTCTGTTTCTCTGATCCTGACGTAGGGGGATTGAGCAGGGGGGCTGTTCGCAAACCTAGACGATAGGGACGCTTGTCTAAAAATGCTGAAAGATTACCTTTACGTTGCTACCTTCTGTGCAAGCTGCATTCTGAAGGACATGCTGCACGGTGCTTCGCATACTTCAAAGCTCAAAGGGCATGTATTGATTTTTGACTTTGTTTTTATCTCTCTCTCTCTCTCTCTCTCTCTCTCTCTCTCTCTCTCTCTCTCTCTCTCTCTCTCTCTCCCTGCTCCTGATGGAGGGGGTGTGAGCTGCCGCCTTCAACAGCTTTGTGCCGTGGTGGTTCGCATACTTAAAAGCCAAACAGCGTATTGATTTGTTTGCTTTTCTTTATCTCTCTGACATCTGCTCCTGAAGCAAACTCTTTTGAACATGAATATATGTTTGCATTCTTTCAATTGTGAGACGGAACTGTCATCTCTGTCTTGTCATGGAGCACAGTTTAAACTTTTGAAAAAGAGAAAAATGTTTGTTTGCAGTGTTTGAATAACGTTCCTGTCTCTCTACAACCTCCTGTGTTTCTGCGCAAATCTGTGACCCAAGCATGACAATATAAAAATAACCATATAAACATATGGTTTCTACTTTTCGGATTTTCTTATTTCGCGGGTTGCTCTGGAACGCAACCCCCGCGATGGAGGAGGGATTACTGTACATAAATTTCACACAAACAACTGATATTTATTAATTTACTATTAGTGGACATTCTGAACAAGATGAATTCTAAAAATTAGTTAACTTCATGTTTTATGAGCTTCATGTGTGTTAATTTCTGAGTTTCACTTTATAAAAAGATATTTTCTTTCTAAAGTGGGGGGGGGATCATTTGGAAACATAGCATGCATGTTTATGAAATTCTAAAATGAAGTTATTTTTATCTGTTGGTTTAATAAATGTAAAATAGTCCCATTTAAAAAGGAACTATCAAATTTCTCTATTAGAGAATTTAGAAAGCAAAATTTTGACTTGTTTGCTATTTTTGGAAATCCTTAAAAGTACACCTTGGCTACCTGCTTTTAGGTTATGTTAGGCGTGATCTACATTTATATTAGTGCAATACTAGGGGGCCTGCTTGCTTCGCTCGATAGCCCCGGGGGCGGTGTAGGGCACCCTCTATATCGCGGCTGAGCCACTCAAAGGCTATTGGGGTGTTCCTTCGTTAGAGAAAGTGATTGTATTTAAAGTGATTTTATATATAGAAGAGTATGTGGGACACGGGTGAAAGAAGGCTTGGTCCTTATTTATTACAGATAGAAAATCAGTTACTTGAGTATTTCACTACAACTGTCTATTTTAAGTACCAATGAATAATAAAACATGGTAAAAAAGGAAAACGTAATAAGAATGTAATAAAAAGTAAATAAAAAATTAAATTACATTTAAAGCCTCATCAATTCAATATTATGAATTACTTTATCCTCTAACTTGCATTCTATAAAGATTGCTTTTTTGCATTTCTGTTTACATATTATTTGAGATATTTTTCCCTTTTTCATTTATTGGACAATTCTCTTTGTTCTTGATTTCTATTATATGCAGTTGTTTTTTTCTTTTTTTGTTTTCTTTTTTTCAACGTTTATTATCAGCTCTTGCCGCTTTTTCTATTGCTATGTAAAATTCAACATTCTTGAATAGATAATTTGCTTTTCTGCCTTGCAATTCTAACCAACTGTGTTGAAAGGCAGGTTAGCCCAGAGAGTGTCACAGGGTGCTATGGAGAGAGGATATGCCAGTAGGAGTAATGACAGGGCTAGCAGTGTGGAAGGGAGTGGTCAAGGCTGAATAACGTGGACACGACAGAAAACCTTTTTAATATCATAGAGAAAGCTGAATATAAAATTCAGGAATTTAACTGAGTTTTGACTAAAATATAAGTAAAAGATACAGAGACATTTTAAGTAAAAATAATTAGATTTAAACATTCTGTGCCTAATGCTGTCGATTAGGCTCTCATTCCCCAAGATCCTGAATGGAATTAAAAGAATTTGAGAATGTTACAATATTTATACTGATACAATGACAAAATGTGTTCTAGTCTTAAAACTACCGTGTATATGAAAAGTTGTTAGCAAAAACAACGGTGGTTGATGTGCTTATTTTGCATATAAGTAACTGTTCAGTTGACTCAGTGTAGTTTAAAAGCTAGGAAACAAAGTATTATATGTTTTAGAGTGATTTTGACAAATGTTGCAACCAGGGTTGTGGTGTTGGTATGCAAAACCTTTGACTTCAGCCAGTATACCATACTGGTCAAAAATTTGGGGTAACCCAGAAATTTTCATGTTTTTGTTAGAAATTAATAAATTTTTTATCAAGACACCATTAAATTGATTTGAAAATATAGCCAAGGCATTGCTAGTGTGTATAATGGCTATTACAATTTGAAATGTCAGATTTTTAATTTATTATTTGTATATTGACAACCTCATTTTCTGCAGCAAAAGCTTCAGTGTCCTAATGGTAAACTCCGTTAGCTTATTCTTAATTAGTCATGTGTTAATGCTAACTTGTTATTAGAGAAACCTTTCTAACTGCATTAGCACCACTGATTCCTGTTATTCTGTTCACTTGTCTTACAAGGTATTAGCATACATAAATTTCAGATCTGGGTTCAAAAATGGCCAAAATTAAAGAACTTTCTTTAGGAAACATGTCAGCCTATTGTTGTTTTTTTTTTTATTATTCCATATAACAAATTGCCATGAAACTGATGGTTTCATACAAAGGTGTTTATTACTGTCTTGAGAGAAGAAGGCAAACTGGATCTAACCAGGATAGAAAAAGAAGGGAATGCCCAGTTGAGAAACAGACTTGTTCTTAACATTAAACAAAAAACAAAGCTCACAAAAATAAAACAGAGGTTATATTTTTATCAAAATGCTAGAAGAAAAATCTAATTTAAATTAGGATACATTTAGTCGGAGTTGGTACATTTTTTACCAACTTCGACTTCAGTAACCCAAAAATTCCTTCCAGCTCTTTCATAGCCTTGGTTGCAACACAGCAGTTCTGGGCATTGAATAGTTTTCTCTGGGTTAGGACATTTGTTTTAGAGAAAAACGATGTGTCTAGGTATTTTTGTAGTCTGTTTTATAACAATAATTCTTTAATAATAATTCTTTGCATTTATATAGCGCTTTTTCTCACTACTCAAAGTGCTTAGCAATTGCAGGTTAAGGGCCTTGCTCAAGGGCCCAACAGAACAGAGTCCCCTTTGGCATTTTACGGGATTCGAAACGGCAACCTTCCGATTGCCATTGCAGATCCCTAGCCTCGGAGCCACCACTCCGCTCAAAGCATAAGGTGAGTTCTTGTAGCATTGTCCACCTGCAGACGTCTCCCCTCTTAACTTCTGATAAATGCATAGTTACCATTGTGCCAGTACACATTCACCTTGATTGTAGAATCTGGTTAGTCTGACTGATTATGATGTTAAGTAATATATTGCCCTAGAACTGAAGTACACTGATTATCTGAGCTACAAATGTTTTTTTTTTTAAGTTTCTAGTGTATGCACTAGGAGTTTATAAACCAGAGGTCCTTATTAACTTTACCGGCATGTGGTGGGTGGTGAGAGAGTTAAATGTTTGTTTCAGTGGTTTAAGATTTATGATTTAAATTGTGCATAGATTATATCCAGAAAATAGTCTGCTGTGTCAAAGATACACTGATTTGTGTGCACCTTGCATGATGCCTTCTGAACAGAGTTGTTAAATAGTAACAGTAAATAAATAGTAATAGGTCTCTTGTTGTATATGTAGATTGGGAAGTGCCAGAATGGTTGCCCAAGTCTAGGAGGAGAATGACCTGTGAACAAATCTGTTACAATACATCCAAGGAGTCGTCTTTATTTTATGTGGTTTTGGAGTTATTCTGCACCTCTGATCACTGACGTGCTGTGCAGTATCCCAGCCTATTGTATTATAATGGTAGTATAAATGCAGATAATTTGTTGGGGATTACAGTGATCCCCACTGTATCACAGTTCAGCTATCGCGCCCCTACTATATGGCGTAAAAATTCAATAAGTGCATCCTATCTGCAGTGTACTTTGCAGCTAATTCATAACAAAGCATACGGTTTTCAGCAGTCACTACGGTAGACAGAGTTTCACGTTACAGTACCCAGTTGATTTCTTACTAGGCCCGTTATTGGCTGAAAGAGGAGACTCAACCAATCAGAGCAGGATGTTCATTCTCTTAGGCTCTGATTGGCTGCTGCTAACGTGGTGTAATCTCGCAAGAACAGCAAGCGTGTGTCCCCGACGCATCTCAGTTCTCTGTGTATCGCATACCTTGCTTGTGGTCCGATTGTTGTGAGCAAACTTTTTGTGAACTTTTCGTTCTGTTTTAAGCCCTACGATGGCTCCCAAGCGTCCTGCATCTTCTAAGAAGGGAAAGAAAGCGTTACACGGATGTGGCTCGCCATTACGGCTTGAATGAATCGATGGTGCACTACATTATTATTATTATTATTATTATTATTATTATTATTATTATTATTATTATTATTATGTTACTCATACCCTTAGCCCGACATCCACATATCATATATGTTTACAAACTGTGTTATAATAAGTTTACATGTGTTTAAAGCATATTTTAAGGCTTAAACTATAAAAAAAGTTTATTTATATTGTCTTTCTATATCGCGGATGTGTCTGGAATGTAACTTCCACAATAGGCGGGGGATCACTGTACTATGTCATGATAGGCCATCTTGCTTATTTGCTGCTGTTTATTATCGTAACTACATTTTTAAACAGTTTTTTTCAAAGGCATGCCCTTGTTTCATATCTTTTTTTCTGTTATTTTTTAGGACAGGGAAACTTTTTATGTTTAGTGGTGGGGAATGGGGACTCTTTCTCTCTCTGTTAGACTAATTAATAAATATAATGCTTATCATTTGAACGAAACACAGCAGAAAGTAGACAAAAAGAAAAGTGAAATGAGTATCAGCAGAACCTGGGTTTGTAGCCATAACAATGGAACATTCAATGGAAATCTGCTTAAATGGCTATTCATTTGCTGACTTTTGACATTGTTGTATTAGTTTTTGACACCTATATCATAGGAATTATTGGTGTCTGAAGCATCAAGTTGTTTTTTTTGTTGGTAATCTTTTACTGTCTCAGACATCAGTTTTTGACATATTTATTTATCACAGAATGTGACTTAAGAATAAAACTTTCTTGCTTCAGTGTCAAGTTTCAATTCACATTAAATTTTCATTTTGTCATTAGTTAATTACTCTTCAGAATTTTAATCAAATCCATTAAATAACCTAATGTCCCTAATTTGGTTTTTTTTACTCCCATTCCCTTAAAATGTTAAAAGAAATTTCAAAAACTGTAGTACTGTATAGGAAATGATCGTGTTCAAAATAATCCAATTTGAAAAGGATGAACACATGGAAAATAAGAGCTTTAAAAAATAAACACATTTATTATTTCTTATCTAAAGTAAAACTTCTGCCGGTGTCTGGTCATTGCTTGAATTTATGTGTACAAAAAGCAGAATCAGAGTAACTTTTAATGGATGGTTTTTCTCTTAATTACCCAGTGTTCACATGAATAAATTGAGGATGACCTTTGTTTTAATATAATGTTTGAAAAGGTAATTACCATGCAAACAGCAATCAATTAATGAATTGTATCTTAGAAATTGAAGTTCTTACGTATACTCCTCTAATAATGCCTCACCGCACCAGAGACCTAGGTTTAGATCGAGGCCCAGGCACTTTCTGTATGGAATTTGCACTTTCTCTCCATGTGCGCATCTAATTTTCATGGGCACCCAGATTTTACACCCCATACCACAGACTTACAAGTAAGGTTTATTAGCAAATATCAACTATTAATGTGTGACAAAATGTGGGTTTATATGACAGTATGCCTTTTGATGGAATACGGTCTCACTCAGAATTGTTTCCTGACTTTTGCTTTATGATGTCATTGTAGACTTCAGCACCCAGCGACTTCGGAAGAAAGGCTTAAAAAATGAATGGACTATTTTGCCAAAATATTTACTGCTGTGGTTTACTATGTGATGTTTTTAAATATATTGGCTAATTATTCAAAAATCTTATGTAATATTAATAATTTATTTATATTGCAGGTTTTTTTATCCATCTATAATCTAGATGTAGTGATAAGCTACAATGGGAAAAAAGAGAGTTAAAGAAAAGCCCACTGATAAGAACCAGCCATCAGCTATTTCAGGTAAATAATTAGGTATCCACAGTAGCCTTCAGTAAACTTCATCCCTAAAACGGGAGCGAAAGATAAGTCCTCCTTTATTGCATAGGGAATATATACACACACATATGTATGTATGCAATATAATTTCAGAATGTTTTTACTGTGTTGTGTTGAAAACTAAATAATAAATACATAAATGGTAATAACTATAAAAGAAATACTGAAGAGTTTGTAATTAAGAGACCATTTTTAATGCTTGCATCAAGTATCCTCTATATTATTTATCTGTACAAGCAATATTCATTGTGTAGTTGTTTTCCTGGTATGGAAAATATTTCATATCTGGAACTGTTATTTTAACAGCAAGTTTGTGTAATTTTATTGTTTTTGGATTTTAACTTTGTTCATGGGTTTAATTTGTTTCACAGTGCAAGGTTTGAATTTCTGATTCATACTCGTAGCTCCTAATCAGGGTTTGCTTGGAGTGAAATAAGTGAGCTCTATCATATAATCAGTTAGGTTAGGTTTAATTTATGATTATTTTTTTGTAAAAATTATAACAAAATGAAACTCATAATGCAAGTAAAACCACTATACGCAAATGAAGAAAAAACAAAAAGCCATTCAAATAAAGGGGTCACTGTAGTGTGCAGCTTATTATGCCTCATGTTGATAATTGTTGCAGGTAGGGATTGGGCTAAATATATCTTGATTTACATATAGAAGCATGCTGTGTGGGCAGAAATCTATACTAATGTATAAATAATTATGCATATAGGAACACCTTTTAATCTGTCAGAGAATGAGAGCCCTTATAGGACCCATTTTCATTAGGAAAAGGGAAGATACTTCTATTTGGCTTAGACCAAATTGGCTGCACAAAACATTCTCAGCTACTGTCTCACACTGACTTAAGCAAGCAGTTGGGAAAGACTCAAACATTTGATCTTCTATATACCTAGAAAGTAAAATTAATTTGTCTAGTATGTGTATACCTAGCAAACTTAACAGATATTAAGTGGAATCAGCCTTGATTTAAATTGGAATTGGTGGTGGAGGTTTGTATATTTGTAGTTGCTGTATATCATTCCATTTGGGGGTCCTATACATAATAAAAGGTGTTTCTGTAGTGGGTGTGGCAATGCACTGTATCAGTTGTGCTCCTAACCCCCCCACCCCTCTCTCTCTCTCTCTCTCTCTCTCTCTCTCTCTCTCTCTCTCTCTCTCTATAATATACCTGTGTTACCTATATTTCAAACTTTGTGATTACAGTGTTTGCTAGTCAAAAATAGGCTCAGTAAAGGACTGGCACAGGAGTTTTGGTGCCAAGTCATTTACCACTTTATGTTAAATGGAACTATCATGCCAGATGTTACTATTTAAGTATAATATGAATATGTGTAACAAAATTCTTATTCAATGATTCAATGATATTTAACTGTTTGAAACTGAAAGTTTGCTTTTCTTTTTAACATTTTAACACTATATTACTCTAGATGTGCTATACAGTATTTCAGTGTTTTACAGATCTTTCTTGCCCATCACCCCAAAGACTCACACATACAGAAATTCCATCCATCCATCCATTTTCCAACCCATTGAATCCAAACACAGGGTCACGGGGGTCTGCTGGAGCCAATCCCAGCCAACACAGGGCACAAGGCAGGAACCAATCCCGGGCAGTGTGCTAACCCACCGCAGGACACACACAAACACACCCACACACCAAGCACACACTAGGGCCAATTTAGAATCGCCAATCCACCTAACCTGCATGTCTTTGGACTATATGTAAATTTGATAGTATCCGTATGTATGGTGTTCGCGTCAATACCCCGTATGTATGGTGTTCGCGTCAATACCTCTACTCAATACAAGTTAGAAGCATGAGTAATGACGGCTGGGTATTAATAACCGTCATTGTTTAAATTTTAGCTGATCTAAGATCTAAAATGAGTGACAATTGCAACGCAGCGGCAGCGGAAAGGATGCATACGAAACGAAGTCGCATGACTGACGAGGAACGTAGACTTGCTAATGTGACCAAACGTACACAATGTGCACAACAAACGGATGAGCAGTGTGCGGCTACAAATGCTACTAACGCTGAAAAAAATTGTGCAAATTGGACACAAAGGACAGATGAAGAATGTGCGCTACAGAATGCTACTAACGCTGAAAGAAATCGTGCCAGCCGTGCACAAGCGACTGAAGAAGCTCGAGCAGCCGCAAATGCAGCATGGGTTGAAAGACATCGAGCAACCCGTACCTTGCGGTGTGAAAATGCTCAGCGGCACGGCATTGCCATGTGCAATCACACAGATATTAATGAGGACGAAGTTCCAGAGCACCACTCTGGCGCATTTGACAACCTGTGCAAACATTGCAACTCATTCAACTTCACCTGTGAGAACAAGCAAGGTGGAGAATGCAATTGCTGCCATAAAGGTCGAGTTCGAATTAACCCTTACAGATACCCTGACAGTTTTAAGAACCTGTTGACATATTTAGACCCAGACTCCAAGCACTTCTTGGAAAATATCAGAAAGTACAACAGTGCATTAGCCTGTGCATTTATGGGCACTCAAATATCCCTGCCTCCACGCCATGGTCCATATTGTTACAGAATGCATGGCCAAATATACCATCAATCTGGACCCTTGCACCCCGGAGAGGGTGAAACACCAAAATTTGTTCAAATCTATATATTAGAACAAAATCATTTCAGGGACTTAAAAAAACAAAAAATTCTTTGCAGAGAAGGTATTGATTTCACAAACGTAGAATTTGTAGCCCAAATCAGTCGGGCTCCCAGTCGCTAGTATGTGTGTGTATGTATGTATATATATATATATATATATATATATATATATATATATATATATATATATATATATATATATATATATATATATAATATATATAATATATATAATATATGGAAGTGTTGATCCTTATCCCAGCCACTTAACACTAGCAGCAGATTGCTCCAGTGTGTGCTGAAGGCCACATATAAATGTAGCGATGGGGACGATATCATCTGCATAAAGCAACAATGTTACCCCTAGCTCCTCAACTCAAAATCATCACATCCTCAGATGCGCCTTGATATCCTGTCCACGATAAACACAAACAGGATTGGCGACATGGCACAACTTTGACAAAGCCTGACATCTACAATAAATGAATTCAACTTGACGGTATGTATTCACAACTCTCACTGCATTCATATAGGTAACAAGTGTAGTATTCATGATCAGCTCTGTTACCCCATATTCCTGTAGCACCTCCCACAACACATGCCAAGGTTCACAGTCCTATGATTTAAAAAAAAAAAAAAAAAACACATATAGATTGGGGCATCATATTCTTTATGCACCCTCCAGCAACCGTGTCAGGGAGAAGAATCGGTGTACTGTTCCATGGCCAGGACGAAATCCACATTGTATCTTAGGCTCAACAATTGAACAGATTGCTCTATCCATAAATATTCTTTGTATTTTGAAAGTCTCTAGGGAACTCCTGCCTGGATTAAGCTACTAATATGTTTCTTTTTTCCACTTACATTATGTTATTACAGTGGATCTGTTAAAAAAAATCATCACAGTCATCCTAGGTGTTGACCGTGACATGATTTTAGATAAATTAAGTTTATTTGCTTTTTCAGGTTCTCCCTGTAAACACTGCCACAAGTCTACTGATCAGAATCTGCTTAAAAAGAAACTACAAGTTGGCCAATTCCTCATTTGCCAGGATTGTGAAGAAAGTGTGAACAAAAATACAGAAGATGTAAAAGAATGCTCTGAAAGCAGTGGAATTTGGATTTGTCTCCGATGTGGTCATCGGGTAAATATCTACATTATTTGAGTGTATAGTTACTAACACTTCATTTTGAAATGCAATATTTGATACAGACTGTTGTTCTGAAAAAATAAGACTCCTTCATTTAAGACTTAGAAGGCATCACTCTGGATTGTTTCTTGCAAGGTTACTTCATGGTAAATCCATATGCTGTCTTAAATATGAAAAAAAAAAAAACATTTGGGTCATCCTAGCTGTTCATCTGAATACAACAGGCTTGTGTGTATAGTTCTTCTTTTTCAACTCGCAGAGACGATATAGATCTTAGATGTTACAGTTTTGTTCTTTGCTGCCCAGTGTGTCTTTTATAGAGGAAAAGGTGGGAATAAGAATGATTAGGAACTTTACTCTTGCCTTTCTGTCCCTCTTTTTTTAGTGTAGCATTAGCAATGGACATTTTTCTGCTTTTTGATAATTCAGTACAGAGTGTGTAAGATAGGGCGGCACGGTGGCGCAGTGGGTAGCACTGCTGCCTCGCAGTTGGGAGACCTGGGGACTTGGGTTCACTTCCCGGGTCCTCCCTGCGTGGAGTTTGCATGTTCTCCCCGTGTCTGCGTGGGTTTCCTCCGGCGCTCCGGTTTCCTCCCACAGTCCAAAGACATGCAGGTTAGGTGGGTTGGTGATTCTAAATTGGCCCTAGTGTGTGCTTGGTGTGTGGGTGTTATTGTATGTGTCCTGCGGTGGGTTGGCACCCTGCCCGGGATTGGTTCCTGCCTTGTGCCCTGTGTTGGCTGGGATTGGCTCCAGCAGACCCCCGTGACCCTGTGTTCGGATTCAGCGGGTTGGAAAATGGATAGATGGATGGGTGTGTAAGATAGGAATAGTATCTGGCAGCCCAACATAATTTTTGAATCACATGTATTAGAGTAGTCTTGCCAGTATTATAAAACTGCTATGCTTAAAAACAACAATTGAATGTTTGCTATATTACTTGAATGGGAGACTGCCACTGACAACCCGTTAAGACTGTGATCAAAATGAAACCCAGATAGAAATATTAGAATATTTTAATAATCGTGACAAAAAAAGTCATTTCAGCCCAACAAACTCATTCATGCTCTTCATGTAGGTTGTCCAAAGTAACATCAAATCAAGAATTGAAGGTCCTTAAAGCTCTGCTATACTCCACACTACATTATGTATTCCATGTGTCTATGGTTCATTGGGAAGAAAAGATTCCTCTGGACAGTGTTCACCTCTTCCCTTGTGCTTACTTCTGACCATGACCCACCTATTGTTACCACTATGATTTGGAGTCTTCTCCCGTGACACTTAGAGGGTGAATGCTATTTCCCTAAAGTACATCTGGGCAAGAGCTGCCAATTCTTTAGTGCAATGCAGGCTGGCCACCCCTGCCTTGAGTTCAGTGACTGAGCTCGTGTTCTTGATCAGCTGTCTTATATAAGATTCTGGAAACCAGACTTCGCTGAAGCCAGCTTCCAAAAAGTCCAGTATCGTACAGGAACTGCATCATACTGGCTTCATAAATAAAATTTGTTTGGCTGACAACTAAGCCCTTTTAACGTCAAATATTATTTAATTGTGAATTTACCAAACTAAAGGAAATGTTTAATACATAATGGGCCTCTGTAAGCTTCTGCATTGACTGTTCAAGTTGCTTTCACTACTAAATGCTTACTGTTTTTTGCTGCTGTCTTACTTTAAGCTGCCTGCTAACAGTGTTTTTTGTTTCTTGCTAGACTATCCCTTAAGCTTGTCCGTTTCTATAAGAAACTCTCTTTACCGCTTCCTTTTTTTAACCCAGTGCAACTATAAATACTATAACTGTCTAAAAGTCACCTTTTTAAAATGTGCTCTTTTAGCCCTGCTTCTAGCATATGTGTTCACAGGCTTGCAATAGTTCTAGCCCAGTTAGCAACTAGTAATCTTTTACTTTCTTCTCTACTGGCAAACCCACTCACTTATTTACTTTTAACAGACACAAAACTGGTTAATTATTAATTTGCTGCTCTGCCAGCTTCTCCAGGACCGCTTATGTCACCCCCCTCCTATTCTCAAACTTTAAATGGGTAAGAAGCATGGCTTGCTGGCATGGAATGCCATGTGTGTAGTGGGTCAGTTTTGGTAAGTAGAACTGGTGCTGTAGGATGAACTGAATACCAGGTTAAGATGGCTGATGCCGACCCTCATCAGATTCCAGAAAGGTTGTTGGTTGCTACGGGCAGCAGAACTGTAGCCGTGGAAGTCGGAACCCCTAAGGAGCGTGTAACTACTCACCTGCCAAATCAACCAGCCTTCAAAATGGGTGGCATAGTAGTGTTGGGCCCATAACTGGCCTTCGTCAGCACTGGAGACTGTGAAGGCTAAGCCAAGATGAGTAGGAGGGCCGCCATGATGCACACCAAAGGAGATGGCCCGGGTGGAGCCTTCTTGGGTGCAGATCTGGATGATAGCAGAACATACAAAGCTCAATAATTATTAACTTGCTGCCCGTAGCTTAAGTTTATACAAGTGATTCAGATTTGAGAAGACCCTACACATATTTGCACTGTCCTTTGCTCCTGGATAGTTGAGAAACAGCAAAAACTCTCCTAAAGGGAAAAAGAACTACTTGATCCCTTTATGGCAACCAAACACAATGTTTTAAGAGCAACCACTTCATTGCATATCAATTTTCACACACAAACTGCAGCATTACTCACTATAATACAATAGAGTTCTTGTGTGGTTTAACCTGCAGTTAAAGGTGTGAGCCTGGATGTCTTTCTTCAACACTTCGTGGAACACACATACAGTGGAACCTTGGTTCACAATGTCTCTGAACACGTACAAATTGGGTTACGACCAAAAAGTTTGCCAAACTTTTGCATCTGTTCACGACCACACATTCGGTATACGAACAAGCCAGTTTCCCTCCCTTTTGGTTTGTGCGCCCGACGATTTCCGCACGTGTTCGGTCACTCCCTGTGCATTCCCTGTGGAGCGAGAGAGAGAGAGAGACAGCGAGAGTAAGCAAGAGACAGCGCGAGAGAGAGACACACACCTGTGTGCTAGAGAGAGACACGCACACATGCGAGAGAGAGAGGGCTAGCAACATAAGGCCGAGAAGGCAGTTAAAGAATGCACCGAGCTTGTTTTTAAAGAGACTGATTCAAGCATTGTTTTAACCTCGTTGTATTTAATGAAGACTTTTTTCTATTGGATTTTAACATCCACTTCACTTCTGTTTACAGCGATTGGTTCGTAGTGTGCATTGTTGCAATGTTACTTTTCTTGGTTGTTTATTAAATTACGGATTTTTCAAATGTTCATTTTTTTTCCCTGTGCTTAAAACTCATTAAAAAAAAGTGTTTTTAGCGAGCGGTTCATAGCGCTATAGCGCGAACTCTTGCAATGTTAGTTTTCTCTGTTGTTCAAGGTTTTCTCAGTGTTATTCAATGTTTTTACATTTAGTTTACTATTACGTGGTGCATGCTATGGTATAATTAACTATATTTGTGCTTAAAAATCTTTAAAAAAAATATATTTACATACAGTTCATACGGTCTGGAACGGATTAATTGTATTTACATACAATGCTATGGGGGAAATTACTTCGGGTCATGACCAAATCGGGTTTCGACCAGAGTTTTGGAACGAATTACGGTCGTGACCCAAGGTTCCACTGTACCTTGTATCCTTTAGAAGAAATTAACAATGAGTTATTTGTCTTGTCACTAAGTTAGTACTATTGACACTTGTCCTCTAAGTATCAAATTCACAATACAAATATCTGTACTATTCAGTTGTACCAATCATGAAGTACACAAAGACTTTAACTGCTTCGGCTTATACAAAATTCTGGTTGGGAGTAATTTTATGTGTTCTTTCCACAGGCAGCTCACAGGAAGGTTTTGCTGCAAACTATAAAAAGTATTAATAACTTTGTGGAACACTGCTGATGAGAGAGATCAGTCCTCCCTTTGTTCTTAAATGATCAAAAATCTATTTCACTCAGCTACACAAGATGTTTCTTTT